>NW_021703783.1:28414778-28536230 GCF_005190385.1 Monodon monoceros
AGGGGGAGGAGAAAACTACTTCATCTTCATGCTCCCAGATCCAAACTATATTGCATCTATACCCACAAATTCTGTGGGGGCGGGGGGGTTCTGTTAAATTAGAAGTGTCACTGCTTCTATCTAAGGCCACTCTCTCCACTTTCTCTCTCAGTCTCATCCCTAGTCTCCTTCTCTAGGACTTCACTTCTAAAAAAAATCTCCTCTCTTTCTTATACCATCAATCTAAAGAATCTACTTGATTCTTCTCTTTCCCTCACACCTTTTATCAGCAAGTCCTTACAGCTCTATCTCCAAAATATACCTCAGATCTACTGTTCACCACCTGTGATGCTACTGTTTAGTCCAAGCTGCCTCCATCTCTCTTCCGGAACAAAATAACAGTTTTCTCACTAGTCTCCCACCTCTATTTTTAACTCTTATAGCACAGTCCATCTTCTATATAGCAACCAGTTATCTTTCTAAAATGTAAATCATATCATGTCATGTCTCCACTTAAAGGTCTCTCTAAAGCCTTCCGACTAAAATTAAGTCCAAAATTTCCATTCTAGACTACAAGGCCCTAAACAATCTGGCTCCTGCCTACCTCTCTGTTATTATCTCCATCCTCTTTTTCATTTGCTGTATCTGGCTATCCTGCTTCTTACCATTCCACTAACATGTCAGCTTATTTTTCATGGCTTCTGCACTTGCTTTTGCTTACAATGCTCTTCTCTCAGATCTTCTCATGGCTCACCTTTCAATATTCACATTTTAACTCAAGTGTCTCCTTCCCAGCCAAGGCCAATTACCCTCAAGCATATTGTCTCATCGTGTCCACAGCACTTATCAGCAGCTGAATTTTTTTTTTTTTTTACTGTCTCTATCCTTATCCAATGTTAACTCCTTGAAAGTAGAAACACTTGTCTTGCTCGCATCTATCAATATATCCTCCACACCCAGAACACCCTTCCTGGAACATCAATGGCAGTCAAATATTTTTGACAGACTGACTAAAGTCTCATAATAATCAGGAGTATACTATATTTTTCTCCTCTGGTGTTGAGGACCAAGTCTGACATGCCTACTGATGTGTTAAGCACTTCACAGAGAAGGACAGAGAAGAAATAAAAGTACTGTTACTCTTAAATAATTCAAAATCCATTTGAGGAAGAAGAGAAACTAACCCAAGATACTACAGAAAACTACACTTCTAACCCAAGATACTAAAGACAACTACACTTGACCCTTGAATAACACGGGTTTTAACTACGCCTGTTGACTTATATGTGGATTTTTTAAAATAAGCATGTACTACTGTACTACACAATCCAAGGTCGGTTGAAACCATGGATGCAGAATTGCAGAAAAAGAAGGATGACTGTAGAGTTATACAAGGATTTTTGACTGCGTGGAGGGGAGGGTCAGCACCTCTAACCCCTGTTTACAAAGCAAACTATCATGTATCATACATTAGGCTTACATATGTAAACACAGTAGAATTAGGCAGGAGAGGAACCCTTAGAGAAAAATAATTCCATGAGGTATGTATCATTTTACAGATGAGGAAACTGAGGTTCAGGCAGCTTAAACAATTCACCCAAGGTTAAAAACTAGGAAAGGAGTCAGGTTCAAACAAGTCTCTTGATGTCAAAGCCCATTCTTCTCTTAGGAACCTGTTTCTGCCACTTCCTTATAAGAAGAGCTGGCAACTATGAAAGGTACATCTAACAGAAGTAAGACTGAATAATATCTGCCAAGGACATCTAGAAGACTATAACTCTACCAATATTAAATGCTCAAAGTGCTTGGGTCTTTGGGTCTTGAAAGATAAAACAGATCATCAGTCCCCTGAAAAAAACACAGCCTATTACCCACAGGACACTAGGACTGATGAAGTAATGTACACAAGAAAAAGATATGCAATTAACAAAGGGATTTTAAAATTTTATTCAAACTATTCTTAGAAATGGAATATTTTAGGAAACTTTCCATAGAAGCTTCCTGCCTCACTCAGATCCAAGCTAGCCACTCTGAATGAATTAGTTATTAATTAACTGTATGGGAAAAGGATGCATGTTTACATGTGAGTGTGCACAGACGTGCATGTATGTGCATGTATTCATGTATTTGTATGTGGGAATGAGCTGTTATCAATAAATTTTTGCTATTAATATCTTATGAAAATAGGATGAAATTTATGGAAACGGATTTTTTTAATGGAATGAGCATGAAAATTAGGAAAGATTACAAAGGATAAGCACAGAGGGGAAATAAGCAAATAGATGAACAGGGCTATGTTAAAGATTAGGAGAAGGGAAAGATTAGATGTCATGGGACTTAAATTTATTAAGAAGAGTTTATATTACTATTTTGGAAAATAAGGAGTCACTTTTCTGTTTTAGAAAGTGTGCTAATGTGGTCACAATGGCTATAGAGGTAAACTACTCTAATAACTTGAACGTAATGTGTTTAAACTTAATTGTCATGTTTCATGGGAAAGCCATCTTGTAATGACATGCAAGACTCTCCCAACTGGACTGAGTTTGTCAAGGGCAAAATCCACATCTGATTCATCTTGCATTTCCCAGTGCCTAACAAAGTGTTTTGAGTGCACTTTTTATTGAGTGCACAATTTTAGTGGGGTTTTATTGAGTGAACAATTTTAGTGTGCAAAATTGAGTGCATAATTTTAGTGGGGTTCAATAACTAATGAATTTGAACTGGACTAAACGGAAGTATATTAAATTTATTTGGTCAAACTGAATTAGAATGGTCGGGATGGGAGCTACTAATTATCCTCACAAATCACTTTTATTCCTCCATTTTAGATATCAAAATATACTTAAGTAACTTCTGTTTTGCTTACAGTGAGCTTGGAGTAATAGCCTTCTTTTTACACTTTTACTGTCTGCACTTTACAAAGAGGCTGTAATGTACATAGCAGAAGTATAATCCACTACTTTACACATAGATGAACCTGAGTCATAGAGAAGCATCACGTTAGTTTTTCACAGGGTTACTCTTACATCACTGCCACCTAAAAGTGAGTCAGTGGAACATAAGAGATCTGAACTCAAAGTCCAAAAGCATTACTTTCATCACCAAAGTTCATCTTAAAAGATTCAATCATAAAAGGAAAATTATGTAATGTACAAATAAACATATTTGATAGTCAAAAAAAGGCACAAAGATGACTGCTTTTGGCAACAGAAATTCCTGTTATTGCATCCTTTTTTCACATAAAATAGAGAGCATTGTTCTTTGAATGTACAGAAAACAAATATATAAGCAAGGGTAGGGAATCTAACATGATTCTGAAGAATATCCATCCTCAGTTACATTACTCTATCTCTACTGCTGTGTTTATTATTTTGATAACTGATATTTGAAGTATTTTTCTGCTTGTCAAAGACAGCAAGTGGGGCTTGTCTTAAGTTTTAAGGCTGTCTTAAGTCATCTTCAGTAGTTCACTTAACTTTCTACCACATATTTTTTAACTTCATTTGTTATCACAGTGTTTCATTTCACAGTAAACCAGTTTGTGAAGGACACAAAAGGTATTTATTTTACCAGTTCAATCAAGTTTGTTTTCTAAACAGGTTTGTTTTAAAAAGTGAAACTTGTTTTCAGGGTCATTTGTGTTTCTCACTTCGTTTGTTGATACTGTATCAGAAACTTATTTTTCAATGCAAACAAAACTAGTCATCTAGTCAAATTTCAGCAGCTAATACTGCATAAAAATGGAAGACCTGATTATTGAATAAGGTTCTAAGGAATAAAAGAGTCACAAATTGATTTTATTCTTCTCTAATCAGAGTAGTTAAACTAAAAATTTGCAAAATGACGTCTCATAATATGAACTACTAAAAAAGGAATGCCAAAATTAATCAAATGTCTTAAGTTAGCAAAAGAACTCTGTCATCTCAATCAAATCTTTCAATTACCTCACATCAGGTGTGGAAATAGTAAGATGTTCTCCCGCAGCTTGTATATAAAATGAGTGTGTATGTATGTGTGTATACATGTATGTGAGCATGTATGTATATGTACATTGTGAGGCTGTGTGCATATATACATATGCGTGAGGGTGTGAGTATGTGTGTATTTCTGGTCACTTTTGGGGTCTTAGTAAAAACTCTTGGCATATGTAGAGTGTGCTCAGGTTAATGATATAACAAGCAATATACTTAAGCAGTTTAAGGATTAACATGTCAGTCAGCTCACCTTTCCAGGTAAGTAGTTGGAAATCAACAAGTATTTCCATGTCCTTAAAGATAAACAAGAAAGGAATGTAATTCCTTACTTACAACAGAGGACAAAGACTAAGAAAATATTTTATTCAACCTGGTCAAGAAAGCATGATGATCTGTCTTGACTTTCACAACTCAATGTATTCAACAAACCAAGACATCCATTCTACCATATAAATACAATGCTAATAACATCAGCTGGTTAACATGACATCATATATTATCTAACATAAATGCACTATTATCATCCTTTTTTACAGCTTTATTGAGATATAACTGACAAATAAAATTATGATAAAGTTTACATTATGATGATTTTGATATACATAAACATGTGAAAGGGTTCCTCCCATCAATTTACACATTCATTACCTCACATATTTGCCTTTTTTTTTTCTTTTTGGTAAGAATGCTTAAGTTCTCCCAGCAAATTTCAACTATACAATACAGCGTTATCAACTTTAGTTA
The DNA here is from genome assembly GCF_005190385.1 of Monodon monoceros. NCBI lineage: Eukaryota > Metazoa > Chordata > Mammalia > Artiodactyla > Monodontidae > Monodon > Monodon monoceros. The sequence continues at coordinate 28,419,476 of NW_021703783.1, forward strand.
CCATGTTACACATTAGGGCCCCAGGACTTATTCATCTTATAACTCAAAGTTTGTGTCTCTCCCTATTTCTCCCACCCCCCATTATCCCTTTCCTTCATCATTAGAAAGAGACATAATAAATTGTAAAAAGGGTCCCCAAGTAAAGACTTGAAAGAATCCCTGCTAAAGAAAGCAATTTTTGCAAGTGAATGACTACAATTGATATCTGTTGAGGGCCTATGTATGCCAAGCATTATTCTGAGTGCTTTATAAATATGCCAGTTAATTCTCATAACTATCACATGAAATTAGTATTCTTATGATCTCCACTTCACAGAGAAACTAAGAAGGAGGACAAGAGTTCACTAAAGGAATTATCCATACCTCGAAGTGATTAGAAAGAAATAGTGGTTAGTCACTACAAGTCTTACCCAGAAGAGGAAGAGATTTAAATATATTATTTACATATATATATATATATATATATATATATATAGAGAGAGAGAGAGAGAGAGAGAGAGAGAGAGAGAGAGGGAGGGAGGATAGAGGTGGTAAGAAGAAGGAAGGAACAATAACTAAAAAAGGAAAAAAGAATCTGACATCTACCAAGCACTTCTAAATGCAATGCATTTACAACAGTCATATAATTTTAACAGCCCTATAAAGAAGGTATTAACTCTATTTTACACAGGAGAAAACTAAGGGTCATAAAGGTTGAGTGGCTGTCCTAAAATTCTGAACTCCAATCTTTGTGACTCTAAAGTCTATGCTCTTTTTAATAAGCCATGCTGCAAGGGAAAATAAAAGTAAGGCAGGGATGGGGTAAAGGGATAATAAAGAATGTGAACCCAGAAAAAAGAGAGATGTACCAGTTTTTGGAAGTTCCTTGATGGATACTGGATACTGGGAGCCATGATGCTTTTAATCTAGAATGCAGGGCTGTCAGGAGCCAGAATGGCTACTTGATTTCAAGAATCAGTGCCCTTGATCCCTCAACATTACTCTTCTTGCCTATCCCATCTCATTGTCAGCGAAGCTGCTATGAGAAAAAGCAATGGCCAACTCACCTAGATGTGCCAGTCCCATACTGAGCAATTGCAGAGTGCATACAAGTGGCCTGGCCTAGCTCAACACACAGTCTATGGACAGCTTTACTCAAACTGAGATGCCAGTCCATCACTGTATATATGTTATACGGCCACAGCAGAAGCCAAGAGAACATTTTCATATCAATGTGAAGGTAGGCACAGTTCAGGAGTGACCATAATTTTACATTTCAGAATGACAATCAGGAGAGCCATAAATGATGTCTCAAAACTTCAAAGTTTCCTGATAATTCCAATATATCATTTTTGACCAAAATATCATGGGTACAAGTTGAGAATCTTTTCCATCAACTGAGATTAAAAAACAAATATCAATTTATTCAATAATTTGTTTATTAACATTAATATATTTTATACTATATTGGCCAGATTTATCAACTTCTAGTGGATTTTATCTTTTTTTGGGGGGTGGGGGTCGTGTGTATCTGTGTGCGTATGTGTTTCATGTCAGTCCCCTACCAAAATCGCAGCTTCTTGATCTCAGGTAAAATCTGTCTCAAAACATACTGGGGCCTCCAGGCTGGCATGGGTTAAGGAAGAAAGTTGGACAGCTAGCCTGGCCAGGGGCCTAGGTGACGTGGAAGTGAAGTGAGGTCCAGGGTGACTCAGGCTTGATCAGTGCCAGCACATGTACAAAAGTAGATTCAACCTGGTGGTGACTTCCCATTCTGAGTGGCCCACATGAGCTGAAGGACACTCCAGTTGGAAAAAAAAAGGGATGTTTCCCCTCCACAGAAACGGGGCTTCCAATAATTTCACTTAATTGAGTGGACTTGGATCCAAGATATGAGAAAGGGAATATAAATCAGGAAACCAAGACAGAAGCCAAGTCTGGACAAATAAAATAGGAGGTTACAGGGAAAGCTATGCCCAAAAAACATAGACATTTAAGTTTGGAGCAGCAAAACAAATTTCAAACTAATGGGCAGGTGGGGCAAATAACACTGCTCTGATTTACTTGTGGCTTTATTTGGAACTGACCAAGAAACTCAGAGGTACTGAGGAGAGAAAACTAATGAAACTAAAATGACAATACTACGACTTTTTACAAAACACTTACTAAGTACCAGTAGTATAAGGGTTTACATATATTATCTTAATTCTCACAACAAACATATGAGGTAGGTCATTTTCTCTTTTCAAGCCCCTGTAGACTTTGAATATAACAATATTTCCTAGAGTTCCTATAGACATTGAATATAAAATATTTTCAGTCATAATAATCTAAGGAAGGGGATGAAAATTCTGGAACATGGTTGGCAGTATTTTTCACCAGCATTAACTAATTTGTAGAGTCATCCTCACTAATATCCAGCTGCTACTTCTGAGATGCAGTATTTATTATAATTCTAAAGGTTACATTAAAAAGCAGCAAAGGGGGCTTGCTGGGTGGTGCAGTGGTTGAGAGTCCGCCTGCCGATGCAGGGGACGCGGGTTCGGGCCCCGGTCCCGGAGGATCCTACATGCCGCAGCGCGGCTGGGTCCGTGAGCCACGGCCGCTGAGCCTGCGCATCCGGAGCCTGTGCTCCGCAAACGGGAGAGGCCACAACAGTGAGAGGCCCGCGTACCGCAAAAAAAAAAAAAAAAAAAAAAAAAAAAAGCAGCAAAGGGACTTCCCTGCTGGCACAGTGGTTAAGAATCCGCCTGCCAATGCAGGGGACATGGGTTTGAGCCTTGGTCCGGAAGGATCCCACATGCCGCGGAGCAGCTCAGCCCATACGCCACAACTACTGAGCCTGCACCCTAGAGCCCGCGAGCCACAACTACTGACCCCTCGTGCTGCAACTACTGAAGCCCGCGTGCCTAGAGCCCATGCTCCGCAACAAGAGAAGCCATGGCAATGAGAAGCCTGCGCACCGCAACAAAGAGTAGCCCCCACTCACTGCAACTAGAGAAAGCCCAGGCGCAGCAACAAAGACCCAACGCAGCCAAAAAATTTAAAAATTAAAGATCAAATTCGTAATCTTGGCCTTATTACCATCACACTGAAATCAACTGGACTTACAGATCATCAGTATACACAGCACACAATAACACAATTTCTTTACACCTATTTTTAAATAGAACAAGGTAGACTCCTAGTATTGAAACATATAAAATGAAACCACAAAAACTGATGTCAAAATGTGCTGAAATTTAAAACTGCAAAATCATCAACAGTCTTTGACTTACTCTATGTTGAGAGCTGCAGTCACAGAACACATGCAAAGGTAAATAAAATTATGACAAGTTATACTAAGTTAGTACAAAATAAAGAACCAAAGAAAACTAAGGAAACCCTATACTCAAAGACAGGAACTGAATCTGCTACAAAGTTAACAGTCCAATTACACTTATGTAACAAAATAGGTAAGAATATAATCAAGGACAGATGGAATGTTGCCAATCTAATGCCAAGTTGGCAAACTAAAATTCAAAAGCATCATTTTGCAAATTGAGACTTGAAAATGTCACAGATGTCACATCTGAATTAACCTTAAGTGGCAGTCCAAATAAGTAGGAATGAAATCTGTAATCTCATGTTTTATCAGCAGTGGACAACTTCCATTTTATGGCAGGACAGATGCAGACTAGATTACCAACAGGCTGCTCAAACAAAATTGTTTTGTGTTGAATTAGGTGAACACAAGCAAAATAAAACACTTTAGATATGCACTGATTTTCAAGTTCAAGTTTCATGGTTATAGATCTGTGTTTGATTTACTTTACCATCAGTGGCTTAGACTAATGTGTTGAGTGAAAGTGTATTATACTAATACATTATTTATGTTGCTATAGATATAGCTGAAAAATTAAAAATTTTATTATCAATACATCTTTTTCTGAAAAGCATCCTCAGTACCATAACATTTAATCATATATTCTGGGTAAGAAGCACTACCCTCCCCTTTCAATTCCAAGAAATAGTCATTTGTAGACTTTTTGCTCATCAGTGGAAGTGAAAGCGTTACCAAGAAACATAAGACACTGCACAACTCTTAGAAAATGAAATTAATATCCTTATTAGACAGTAAAGGCTTGACAATTAAATTACTGTTTGATATATGGAATTTAATAGAAACTGAATTGAATTAATGAAATAAGGCAGATGATGTGTAATATTTAGCATGTTAACTCAAAATGCCCTTCTTTAATATAAAGACATGGAAAAATTCTTATGCTTTACTCTATAAAGTGGTAAATATCAGGCTATAAAAGTGTACACACATTGCAGCAATTTAAAAAAAATATAAGTAGGGCTTCCCTTGTGGCGCGCAGTGGTTGAGAATCTGCCTGCTAATGCAGGGGACACGGGTTCAAGCCCTGGTCTGGGAGGATCCCACATGCCGCGGAGCAACTAGGCCCGTGAGCCACAACTACTGAGCCTGCGCGTCTGGAGCCTGTGCTCTGCAACGGGAGAGGCCGCGACAGTGAGAGGCCCATGCACCACGATGAGTGGCCCCCACTTGCCACAACTAGAGAAAGCCCTCACACAGAAACGAAGACCCAACACAGACAAAAATAAATACATAAATAAATTAATTAATTAGAAGACGCTCTTTAAAAAAAAAAGAAAAATATATATAAGTACACATATGAAAAGATTAAAAATAAATATACAAAATGCTAGTAGTAATTATATCATGGTGGTAAACAATGATTGATTGCTTTTCTCATCTTTTCCCAGATACTTTTTCTAATTTGATTACATTATTTCAATAACAGAAAAAATATCAAATAAAACTAACTTATGAAATTAAAAGCTGATTTTGGAGACAGACTGCGCTTGCAAGGTCTATTTTCTGCTTCTAAGTATCAGCCTTCTTTTAAAATGCTTTCAGCTAAGTTTTCATATACATCTATCAATGAACTCTGCAGGAACACTGCCCATCAGCTCTAGGTGCCAGAAAAAAATTTTATAGAAAATGTAAATATATTTTTTAAATTCTGTGTTTTTATTACTTCTAGTCTTTTTACTCAGTTTACTCCTTACAACACTCTTTAACCCGCAACTTGGTTTAGTGTATTGTTGCCAAGGTTGATGAGGTAGATGCAGCAAGGAAAGCATTAGGAACGTTTTCAAAAATCTGGTGCAAGCCAATTCAGAAGGAAAATTCACACTATTATTAACCAATTTAGTCATCATTGTGTTACATCAGGTTAAGCAACTAATGGAAAATATAACAATATTATTGTTAATCTCACAAAGAATATAGAAGTAACTTTACAAACACTATAAACCATACCAACTGAAGGTCTTGTGTGAGAGGAGAAAGAAAAGAATAAAAATGGTGGATTTTACTAAACTATATAAAAAGGAATTTGGTAAGATGGAGAAGGATAGTATGTGATTTACATGTTGGAAGCAAAATGAAAACTAGGAGACTGGGTAAAGTAAGGTTTTTGGGAGTATTTATATGCATTTTTTTTACATTCATAGTGGTGTAAGTAATAGGCACTCAAAAAGCAAGAGAACAGACACAACACCTATAAAAGTACTTTGCAAATTCAAGTTATGGCTTACATATTAGAGAATGACTAATCTAATTGCTAGAGTTTGGAATATAACGAATATATTCATCGTTGGTTATATATCAAACTCATCTCTAATAGTATTACTGCCTGTGTTTGTGTAAAAACCATTTTCCATATGCTTTCCCACGGTTGTCTCTGTTGTTCTTTTCCCGAGTCCACTGAGGTAGGTGGATAACTATCTATACACAAAGCCAAGTTGATCATCGGTAAGACCAAAACAGTTTTCTAATCATCCAATGTTCATTCTATTATATCACATCGTTTCCAATTGCTTTAATGCCTCCAACTTATGTGATTCCAGTACACAATAGACATTCAATAATTATGTCATAAATGAATGAATTTTGATCTAAAAAAGTAAATTAACATTATAAGGCATACAACTGAGAGCAGAGGTGCCCTATGCCTCATTAGTACACCATGTGATCAATATACCACATCATAATAATTAACTACAGCTTGACCCTCTCCAAGGTTTCTTATTCCTGTTTGCTGAAAGAAAAAGCCTCTTATTTATTCTATGTAGCTGTGTCAAATAATGTGAATATCTACTCTGAAAAAATATAATTCATTCATCCTACTCAGAAGAACTGATATTGTTGTGCCTAAGTGATAGACATAGCTCCCCCAAATTGAGAATAAGGTCAAATCCAATCTCGAAAACTAAAATTTTACTACATACTAAGAGATCCAAAGAGTAGGGAATAAACTTTAAGCTGTCCTTGATTTAGCCCCTGGGTGGGTTCATGATGCCCACCTCCCTAAAACCAAGTTTGAAAAATTTCTTGGTTTCCTTGCTCTAAATAGTACCCAAGTAAAGTTAGCCTGGGGCTAAATCCTGAATGACCTTCATTCCAAATCTGGACATGTAGATATCAGCTTGTTTCAATTCAATAACCCCAATGTCCTTCAAATGTTCTATTGTAATAGTGCTGTCAGTATATTAGCACATACTTTTACAAAAATGTCAAATATTCTCTCAGTTTGAGGGACATTTCAAGCTGAACAGTGAAAATCATAATATTGTGTACACCTCTCCCACTGGAATTTGAGAGAGAGAGAGAGAATCACATAAAGAAGGTCTGCGGCCCCAAAACGCAGAAATTTCCCTGCATGAAGTCTAGAAGAGCTTCAAGTAGAGGTAGGATTTAGGATGTTTTTTGGATGACAGGCCTCCAGTATGGCCAAAATGTATTGTATCCTTTACTTCCTTCTAAAATAAGGATAGGAGGGACTGAGACGTTATTTAAAAGTTTAAGAACCACCTTTCTAGTAAAGTAATACTCAAAAGTGTTTTTTTTTTAAACCACTCAGATTTCTACCTCCAGCTCCAATTCCAGATCCCAATAAATATACCACACTGACCCTACCCTACCTCTACCTTTCCCCACCCTCCAGCCATCCCTCCATAGTGAGGCTGCCATTATTATTGGAATGTGCTATAATCCTCAAATCTGTTGGGGTAGGAAAAAAAAAAATTTAAGAACCAAGGTGAGGGGAGAGGGAGAAGGCCACATGTCCCAGGCCTAGCATTGACAAAATCCTCCTATTTATATGATTAATACTATTCCCAAATTAAGCTACACAGACATTGTATTTCCATGGTGGTTGTTAAAGCATTAATATGTTATATATATATGTTGAAAACAGTCTATATTATTTTTATAACCTAGTTCTGGCATTTCTTCACATTTTAATATAATAGGATCCTCAAAATGTAGACCTGGATTTCTACTCCAGGGATCCCTCTCTCTCTACCTCTTAAGAGGTCCTTTTTAGAATCACTGGTCTAGTTTCTAGAATTGAAGCAATCACAAAGCCAAAATAATGGGCACTGAGATTGGGAGCACTCACTGAAATACCAAATTAAACTTTTAAAGGGAGCACTTAAGGGATTAAAACTGTAGTTTATAAAATATAAATTTATTCTATTTCTGAGATGTCTGCCAGCAAAACATGAAGTCCTAGAAAATCCACAGCAACAGTCAATGGAAGACTTGAGCTGCTAGTTGTGGAACTTCAAGCAATTCCCTCAACTGCTCAGTGTCTCTATTACCTCAATCATCTTAAAGAAGGGGCCTCAACCAGCTAGTCCCTTCAAGGTCCCTTTCAGTTTTAAACTCATTTTAAATCCAATAATTATAGAGGTACTAAAAGTTATGTTCAATATATAAATGTCTAATAATTTCCAAAAAACTAAGAACAAAGGAACCTCAAATATAATTCTTAAACATTAAAAAATATCTTATAATAATTGTAGGATGTCATCAAAATGGTCCCCTTTGGCTTGTCTGTCATTTGCTTCAAATAAAGCCTGAGCCACAAGAAAACTATTTTAACACCCTGAGAAGATTAAATAGTTAATCCACTGGGAAACCAAGTTCAAAGACAGAATTCACAAATCCGCTCTCCAGAGAGAAGCACTGAAACTAACAAACATCCATTTTATTTTTAATAAAATTATTCTAATGATACACTGAATACAAATTATGTCATCTAGCATGCATTTTCATTGATGTATTTTCCTTTCTAATCTGAAACTTAGATAAAAATCATGTCTAATGTTGACAGAAAATAACCATTTATAAGTCAGGGTCACACAGGGAAGCTGTAACATGTCTTACAGGAAAACATCCATAATAAGGGATATTCCAAGTTCACTTCTTTGAGGAGAAATAGATGAGAACTGGAAGATTGGGCAGATTATGAAATTAACTACCAAGATAATTTCTGCTTTCATGGCTTCACTAAACTGGAATTTCTAGTGCATCATTTACTACCCCATAATTATGCACCAAAATATTAACTAATTAGCAGGTAAGAGCTCAAGGGGTAGTAATAAATAGACATGAAATCTGAACTTCTGTGGAGTTCCAAATGACAATCAGACCTACCACACTATAAATGTAATAAACCTTATCTGAAGAAAAAGTATCAACTCATATTTAAATAAATAACTTCATTGACTTTCAGCTCACATCATCTACAAGCTCTTTAGTCTCCTCTCTTTCATTTCCCTTACTTTATGATCCAAATGTGAAGACATACAAGTAGGGCATACATGTTTTATCATACATACAAAGATAGAAATAATATCCTTCTAATGCACAGGCTTTGGAGTTCAATTTTTGTATGAAATATGCTTGGAAGTAGGACATAATTTTTGTTTTTTAAATCACTGTTCTTGGGGAATATATGAACTAAAAAAATGCTATAAAAAATAAGAGACAAATAAAAACTAAACTGCAACAATTGTCTTTAATTTCTAATTGTGCTGTTGATATGTTTAGTGTTAGGTCGTACATAGTTTGTGCATTTAAAAAGAGCTTCACACTGCTAGGTCTAAGCTCCATGAAAGCAGGGACCATGTCTGTCATGTATGTCGTGTATCCTCAGAGGTAGGAAAGTGTCCAGCACATAGTAGGCACATGATACATGTCTGATGCATGAAGAAAGGAATAAACAAATGACCAACAGCAGATAACCACCTGTTTCCATGAAATATTTCTAAAAGCCTTGCTCGTCTGCCTCTACATTCTCTAAACATTAAATTGTTTCAAATAATTTACCTCGTGTATATTCGTGTTTCAGCTTGAAAGATCCTTATTACATTGAAACTAGTATGTGAAATATTGGGTTGGCCAAACAGTTTGCTCGGGTTTTCCCATAACATCTTATGGAAAAACCCAAATGAACTGTTTGGCCAACCCAATATTTTGAAAACATTTGGAAATATTTTTAAGAACAGAGAAACAGGTACCAGAAGCTTGAGTGTGAGTTCCAATTCTGGTATTTAGTGGCTGAGAAACCTTGAACAGGTCACCTAGTATCTTTGAGACTCACTTTTTCATCTGTATAAGAGGGATAGTATCTATCCAGCCTACCTCATAGGGTTTTAATGTAGATTAAATAAAATACTGCATATTTGTATTACAGCCAGAATTGGACAAAGAGACCACAAAAGTCTAAATGTTTCCTCTTAAGTAACAACAGCACCCACGATAAACATATTGTGGGAAAATCAAGTTTGAAATGTTAAAATAGGTCCTTCCTGTCAATATAGAGGCACCGTTAGTACCAACAGTTTGGCTAACAACAAAAAAATCACGTATTTAACAGACTGCATATGGAAAGGTTCTTATAACCCTTAATACCTTTACACTGCCATCTCAGCATGAGGGAAAAGAAAAGTTCAGGGAGGTCACATTGCAAATCAGTGCCAGTGGCAGACCCAAAACAGAGCTTTTAACTATCCAATCAGCACTTAAGCTAGCTGAGCAATGCCACTTCTTAAAAGTGCTGTAGTAAGGTAAAAACACAGCAAATTAGACAACATTACACACTAATCCAAACTCAGTGTCAAGGATATGTCCTGCTCTCTGCCAAAGCCAAGAAAAAAATTGTAGCTCACAACCACATATAGACAATAACATGAAAACACAATGGTCCTTTCTGTATCTCCATTTTCTTTCAGCTCTTGACATATTTTGCAAGCTAAAATTCTTGGGGAAAATGTTTCATATGTTATGTCAGCATTCAGACATGGTGGGAAAAAGGGAAAGCGTGAGCTGCCCATTCCCCTCACTTGGCCCCACGGTTGGCGCCTTGCAACAAACACTGTACTTTCCTTCACCACATCATTTCATAAAGTCTTAGATTTAGAATTGAAAATGTTTGAGTTTACTATTTTAAGTTAACTGAACGGTTCAATTCAGTATACTACTTAGATAATAAAAATAGAATATACACTAAAAATTGCTCACTTTTGTAGGTGACATTTATGAACTTACTACATTTTCTAGGAAGTCAGCTACCATCAGTCTATTATCGATAACTTTCTACACCTATACACCCAGAGGGAAAAAATGTTGCTGTTAAATCAAATCTTACACATACATACGTGCATAGATATGTGTGTATATGTATATATAACCACTCTAAAAACAGACACCCAATATTTTGGTATTTTCTTGATCTACAGAAAATACCAGATCTATGATGTGGTGGCTATGAACATTTTTATTCTATACTTCTTCCTCACATTTTTTTAAACTATAGAGCAGCACTATCCAATAGAAATATAATGGTAGCAACATTATATTTAATTTTAAAATTTCTGGTAGCCACATTTTAAAAAAGGAAAAAGAGATAGGTGAAATTAATTTTAATATTTTATTTAACTCAACATATCAAAACACTATCATTTTAACATGTAATATAAAGATTGATATATTTTTCACACTAAGTTTTTAAAATCATATATATATATATGGTTTATGAATATATATATTACACAGACAATACATGTCAATTAGGAGGCTAAATTTTCATCAGAAATACTTTATAAGTATTTACATTTCATAAACTTTACAGATAAAAAATAGGTCCACATAGCCACATTGTTCCAAGCATACCTAGAAGTTTTCCAAAAACTAAATGAAGGACAGCTTTTAAATTTAACTAAAATTAAATAAAAATTAAAATTTAGTTTCTCAGTTGTGGTGAAACCAAGCAGGACCCTGCAGGGTCTTCCCAGGGACAGACACCCCTCCCCATGTCCCTGGCCTCTTGTTTGTAGAAAAGCTTTAGCCTCCTAGGCCTTCCCCAAGTTCCAAAGAGCATATTTAATCAGAGTAATGCAGATACAAAGGAAAAGAGTCAAGCAAGACAAAATAATAATAGTTTTATTTTTATTAAAACAAAGTCAAGGACCCTTAGTTCCTCAAGGGCTATAGATAATATTCTGAGCCATATCCCTGAGTAGTTTTACAGATACTAAAACCCCCACCAGGTGAAGGAAGTTAACTGCATGCTGACCACAAGCAGGTAGACCCCAGGCCGGTTGGAACCAGAAGGTTGATGATGTTAACTCCTGAAATACCACCCTGTTACCTCAGCACCAACCAATCAGAAAGATATCCACAACTGATCACACACCCTGAGACCCTCTCCCTCACCTTGCCTTTAAACACCCTTCCCTGAAAGCCATCAGGGACTTTGGGTCTTTTGAGCATGAGCTGCCCATTCTCCTTGCTTGGCCCCAGAGTGGGTATGCCTTGCAATAAGCTGTACTTTACTTCACCACAACCTGGTTTCAGTAAATTGGCTTTGCTGTGCACTGGGAAAGTGGAACCAGGTTTGGTTCAGTTACAGTATTAATCATAATTCAAGTGCTCGATAGCCACAGGGGGTTAGATAGCGGGGCAGGGAGGGTGATCTGAATCCATACCTACCACAATGAAAGATACCCTACAGAACACCTCAGATATACTCTGCCAAAAGGCATTTTCAGAAATTGAATTTAAAATGTTCTTCCTAAATGAGAAACTTTCTGTTTAACTTCTTTTCCCCAAAGCTGTATATGACCCATGCACTTATTTTGAGAAATCTAAAATAGAGTCATCAGCTTTAACATACTGATAAGTCTCCATATCTAATTAAACACAAGAACCTCTAGGACACTGTACATTTACATAAGTAGAGTCAACTCTCTATTATTTGTTATTACATTATTCATTGAAGGGGAAAAGTAAGTCAAGTGCCCTGATCATTTGTGTCTATGTATTGATTTATTTATCCTGCTGATGAAGTCTATCACAAACTGGAAGGTAAGACTGGAGGTCACGGGAAAGATTAAAAAATCGGAGGAAATAGTTTAGGTAAGTTCAGTTTCCTCCTTTCTGAGCTCTAACTTTTCTAGGAATATCGAGGTATGAATATCCTGTCAAAGTCATTCATTTGTAATTAAACTAGTTCAGAACCAGGAAGAGGCAAGTGACCTTAAGCTAAGTAAAGTTTTGCAAAGCATGTTCTTGCCTCACGCCTATGTAGATTTAATGGTTAAGAACTTGAGCTCTAGAGTCAAGCTGTCTGGGTTAGAGCTCTGTTTCTGCCACTTGCTACCAGTTTAACTTGGGGAAGGTTACCTAATCTTTCTGTGTCTCACCTATAAAATGGCCATAATAATAACAGGACCTAAGTCAAAGATTGTTATGATGAATAAATGCAATTTCACAGGATGTAAAACATCTTAACACACAGCTCTGACCCTGGCATATACTATGTGTCCAATAATTATTGCTATTTTTAACTCAGAAATTAGGACAACAGAGACGGGATTTTATGTTCAATAAATATTTGTTTTAAATGAAAACATATGTCCACACACTTTATAAATGCCAAAGTGCTATATAAGCTATTTTTATCCTATGCAAAGTAAGTTTAGAGAGTCAATCTATTCAGACAATGTATTTAATGGGAAAAAAAAAAGATCCTCACAATGTGGCTTACTTCACAACGTGTTTTTATAAAGTCTTTCCCCAACAAACAGACCCACACATATTCCCTTAAAAAAGTGCTAACATGCATACCAAAACCAAGTATAAGTTATTTATCTGTCAACATCACTTTAGGGTGATTCATGACTCTGTTAACCTCCACTGCAAGCAGCATCAGTTTTAAAAGCATGGTCAACAAACTGCCCTGTGATATTCTAGAGAATTCACAGATTAAAAAAATATTAACTCTCTAACAACAGTTTCTCCGACAGCCAATTTTCTTTTTTGTTTGTTTTCATTACTATTTTATGCTTCTTCTTTACCCTCCTTGACCAGACCTGCTAATTAACAAAACTGCATCTTACTGGGTTTCCTCTTTTTCTCTCCCCTTCATCTGCCATGTACAGTCACTAATAAGCATTAAAAGGCCAAAAGAGAGGTAGTAGCAGTAAACAGGAGAAATAAACTAATCCAGCAATTGGATAAGTAGCCCTAGAATAACCAAGAAGGCCAAATTAAAACTTCAAAAGCTTTATAACAGGTGGTTCTAAACAGTCATAAAACAGTCACCTCCATGGGTGGCCATCTCCTGGTCTGTAAAGGGAATGAAAAAATATATATAATTCATTTTATTCTTTAGATGATTAAAGAAACAAAGTATATATAAAACTACCATTTCTATACCTAACCAAGATTTGTCACTAAAATAGCTATAGAAATACTGACATGATAGGATTTTAAGAATAACTTTTCAGAAAGACTACAACGGTAGAAAATTTTTAAAAATAATTTCTCAGAGGACAGATTATTTTTATAAATCTTTAATGTATACATAAAGAGAAACGAATTCACAGACTATAAGAGCTATAAAAGCAACGCCACTTACTCTACCATGAATGCTTCATTAATATTTCAGCGATGATGTTGCAATTTTCCATGAGCAACTGTCAGAGCTCTGCTTCTTGATATGTATTAACAATCCAAATTACATTCAATACTCGTGTATCTGTCCTTGACCAAATTACAATTTTGATGTATGCAGTATTTCAAAACTCTCACCCAGGCATATGTAATTTTATATTGTAACCACCCTGCTGAACCTCAGTGTGTTTCTTTCTCACCCAGTCACCCATTTAACCCTTACACTTGCTGAGGAGTTTTCTTCCTTCTACAGACCTAGCACCAGGGAATTTTCCCTTAAATATAATATCCCTTCCAACGCCAGAAATGTCTTCAATACCCACACGCTGGTGCTATCTAGTCCCCGCCGATGCTTAACGAGACGTCCATTTGCACAGAAATCTAGACCCCCACCATTGTAAGGCTTTGTCTCCTGCCTCCGAAGGCCGGAGTTGCAGGTACACGTCAAGACAGTCACGCTACAAATATAAGAAGAGAACCACAGCTCAGGAGAGGGGCAGCTCCTCCGGGCAAAGCCAGACAGGCGATCGCCCAAGGCGGCCGAACCTGAGGCAACTGTTCCTCGGGGGCGCGACCCGGCTGGGGCGGGCGGCGACGGCTTCTCCCCCTAGAGGAGTCAGGCGCCCCCGGCACCGGGCGCCGCGCAGCTGCCAGTCACCTGCAAACTCCCGGGGCCCGAGGGCGGGAGGTTTCCCAGCCAGCACTCGGCCGCGCGCGCCAGGCCGGCGAAGACCCGTCGCCTCGGTTTCCAGAGCCGCCGGGCCCCCGCCGGGCCACCTCTCAGATCTCCACAGCGCGGCGGCCCGTGCCCCGGGCCAGAGCAGTTCCTCGCTGCGCCCGCAGCCCGCCCGCCGCCGCGTCCGTCCTCACCTGACAGCCACCCGCACAGAGCTCTCGTCCGGGGCGCCCCACATGCCGGCGGCAGGCGACAACCGGGCCCCTGGGCCTCTGCACCGCAGAACTGAGGCGCCGCCGGAGCCGCGGCGGTCGCGCGCAGGAGGCTGGAGCTGCAGGGGGCGGACGGCTCACCTCCGCCGCGCTCCAGCCATGTTGGGCGACTGAATGGAAAGGTGGCGGCAGCAGCGCTGAGGCAGAAGGAGGAGGAGGTGATTCACCGCTCGCGGGTGCCCGCCCCTTCTCCCCAGCTCAGCCCCCAGCACTGGGGCGGAGACGCGGCGCGCTGAATGGCTAGCGCGGCGGCGGCGGCGGAGCCAGCAGGCCGCTCAGGGGCCTCCTGCTGGACGGGCGAGTGCGCCCTGCCCCCTCTGATGGGGACGCGGCCTGCGGGCGGCCGGGCTGAACGCGCCACACCCGCCCGGGCTCTCCGGGCTGCTGGTCCCGCACTGTGTCAACGGCGGCCTAGCTGCCGACCCCACCTAGCGCTGCCCGGCCTGCGCCCCGCCCTGCCCTAGGCGGGCACTGCCAGGCGCTGCTGGCCCGGAGGCGCGCGGGGGGGGAGGGATGCCGGCCGCGAGCTGCCCACGCCCCAGGGCGACGAGCCCTGCGCCCTTGCAGGCTTTTCTGTGAGAATGCCGCGGCTAGAGCCCGCCCTGCTGCAGCCTGCCTCTTTTCTAAAAGCAAAGCTTGATTCCCCAGCGCAGCGCCAGCAATCTGCCAGCTGCCGCTCTGGTTCGCCTTTGTTTCCACCCTTAGCTTATTGTCCTCTCTCCAGCTTGGACTCTGACCCCTATCCCCAGCCCCCTATGAACTTTCTCCTTCCCAGGAGTCAGTCATTCATACTAAACCGGATCCCGGATTTGGCCACTGCCTCTGGGCAGCTGGGTTCTGCAGTCCATCGCCCATTTACCAGCCCGTGTGGGCTATGGAAATGATGGAATATCGAATGCCTTTCTGTTAAACCATTTGTACACTGGTAAATGAACTGCACCCCGGTACTGCCAAGAGTTCCTAGAACTGAATATCCACCAAGACCTGCTGTGTAGTAAATCCTTCTCAACGGACTTTCTTTCCTTTCTGGCCTTCAAAAAGCACCTCCCAATCCAGGGATTCTATCAACATTGACCCATTGTGGTTTCTGCTTGTGGCTATTGTGATTCCCCATTCCTTTAGATAGCTCTGTGGAAGCAGCCTTTATTAGCTTTGCCACAGAGTATCTTTTGTGGGCTGCCCCATACATTTCTCTAAATAAACATGTGGGTTCCTACAAAATAGTATAATACATTAAATGGCACCATCCAAATAAAGACACTGTCCCAAGTACCTACAATCTAAAATGGCACATGTAATCATCCTTATCAGCAGAGATAACAGCAGCACAGATTGGGACAAACAAGAAGTGTTTAATGATCTTAAGTGAAGGCCTATGTGATATATAATTATAGAAGTTTTAAATTTATTCCATCCCTTAACCTCAATACTCCTGAGTCTTAACAGACGTAACTAGGAGGTAAAGAGGGCAGAGATGGTGGATACCCTCTGCAGATCAAATTGGTGGCAAAGCTCTCCTGCCCTCTGGAGAACCTCCTCTTCCTCAGTATTTGTCTATCAGCAAATCAAATCACCATTTCCTCCTTCCCTGGCAGTCCCACATCTGGGTGGATCTGGACTGGCCACCTTGGTTCTCGAATTGATAAAAGCTACAAGGAAGGAAAGTAAAGCCAAGCAAACTTAGCAAGAAAACTAAAGAGAAATATGTATAATTTAAGAACTTATTATATTAAAAAAATTCTCATTTAGAATAGTACTAGTACATACATGTTTCAGTAGGAGCTGTCACAAACACAAATACCACCAGAATCCAGGCAGGTAATTTAAGTAAGTGGAGCAGGCAGATTGAGGACTGTGAAAAAATAGAGAACACAGGCTTCTTGCAAAGGCAGTGACCCTCCTTGGCTGTGGCCAGCTGGAATGCAGACCCAATGCCTCCAAGCTTTTTGTTTGCTTGTATGTTTGTTACTTCTCAAGAAATAGAGAGGGCTTCCCTGGTGGCGCAGTGGTTGAGAGTCTACCTGCCGATGCAGGGGGCACGGGTTCGTGACCCGGTCCCGGAAGATCCCACATGCCGTGGAGCTGCTGGGCCTGTGAGCCATGGCTGCTGAGCCTGAGCATCTGGAGCCTGTGCTCCGCAATGGGAGAGGCCACAACAGTGAGAGGCCCACGTAAGGCAAAAAAAGAAATAGAGAAAAGTCAGACTTTTATGTGAAAATTCCTTAGTTTTAAATATCAATAACGAATTCAGCACCATATTTACATACCATGCAAACCAATCAAAATAGGTCTCAGGCCAACTTCAATCCCAAGCCATCAGTCTGGAACATCTGGCCAAAACATTAGCACCAATAATAGCTGTGTCTTTGGGTACGTGTTGCACGTGGGTTCAGGAAGTTAGTATAAAAATTCAAATTCCTATTGATGACTCAGTATTTTTCTCCCAAATTTCAAAATTTATAAATCAAGTGTATATTTTGTATTTACTTCAGATTCCTTATGGCTGCTATAACCCCTTTCCTTATGGCTCACCTAATTAATTAATTATCTTAACTTGAAAAAAATTCTGAGGAAAGAGCTTTTACCATAAGAGCAAAAAATCCTTTCCCAATTATTCACTCAATAAATATTTAATAAGCAGCTGCAATATGCAAACAATGCTGGACACTAGTGATATGAAGAGAATTAAGAGTGTCTTACAGTCTAGTTCAGGGAGACAAATTTGAAAATCCATAAGTGCAATAATAGAAATTATGACAAGAGTATGATAAATTCCATCTGGAAGGGTGAGGAATTCTTTAGGTATAGACTACTCAGGATGATCTCCCTGAGTCCACTCTTGCATCCACACTGCAAAAAAGTGATCTTTTAAAACATAAGTCATTTATGTTATTACTCTGCCTGAAACTTTCCAATGGCTAACTAAAACAAGTAGAATAAATTCTGGATTTTAAGGCTCTTCACACTGTGGCCTCTCCAAACTCTAACCTTATCTTTTGCCACTCCAAGTTTTAATAGCTACTTTTCAGTGAAACTGGCCTTCTTTCTGTTTCTTGAAAACAAAGTTTTTTCCTGCCTTAGGACATTCCCACTAACTAGTCCCTCTACCTGGAATGTTCTTTCCCTGAATCTTCCCATAGTTGGCTTCTTTTGGTCTTTTAGGTATCAGTTTAAATGCAATCTCCTCAGAGGGACCTCTCCTGATAATTCAATCTAAAGTAGCACTCCCATAAGGCCAGCTCACATGATTTGCATGGCCCAGCGCAAAGTAAAAATGCAGTGTCTTATTATGAAAGCAATATAATAATGTAGTTAAAGATACTAAAAAAGCTTTTTCCTTTCTTCTGAGCTCTCCCATTAAATAGTAAGTAAAAACACTATTAATGTCATTTTCCATAAAGAAAAATTAAATTTTTTAATTATTGGCATAATTTTACCATTCATCTTTTATTGTTCAATGCCAGCTTTAAGTATGAATAGAAAAGCACTTAACGCATATGTGGAATTATAAATTATACAATTCCTGTTGTGTAGTTCATACATGCATGTGAATTTGATTCTTAACTGAACCATGGAAACATTACACAAAACTAACTCAACTGTTTTTATTTTACTTCTTGATATACCCATATTCTACTAACAATTTCTCACCTTTGGCTTGCAGATGAATAAGGAAGAACTGAAAGGAAGAGGAACTACCTTTCCCTGTCTTTCTTTACCTTTTATGTCATCATTTTCAGAGTCAGTGGTTGGCAGCTACAGGGAAGTGTAAATAAGAAATAAGATAGGGCTCTTGTTCAATATGCTTCTTAGAATGCCATTGCCTTCTTTTGCATTTGAAGCAAGTTCTGGTTTGAGGGGAAGCATGGTCTCTCAAGGTGTCAGCATCCCTGCTTAGTCAGTCATAGATGTAACACGTTTACCTCATACTTGTCCTGGCTTTGAATCTTACTTAACTTCCATACATCGTGCATCAACCAAGATTCTGTGCTCACAGGGCATCACAAAAGCTATGAGAATGGTGTACCAAGGGATGGAGGTTATGGGTATTGCACATATGTCCTCTACTTACCCACATGCTCCACTGTCTTATCAGACCTCCTTTACAAAACAAATTCAAAGATAAAATTATTAAGAATTTCAAGACAGTGCTAGCAGGGCATTAAACAAAAGTAGGGTCCCTCTAAGCACAGGGCCCTGTGTAGCTGCACTGATTGCTCACCCATGAAACCAGCACTGTACCCCCAGTTACTCACTGTCACATCACTTTTATTTCTTCATAGCCCTTATCACTAACTGATATTTTCTTGCTTTTTGTTTATTTCTCGTTTATGGTCTGCCTCCCTCCATTTGAATTTGAGTTCTAAGATGGCAGGAATCTTCTCTGTTTTATTCACTGATGTATCTGTAGCTCCTACAACATGTATCTGACACATAGTACAGGTCATTAAATATTAGCTGAGTGACTATGTGAGTTTGGGCAAGATGCTTCTTGTATGTAAGTAATGTATTTTATTTTTTTTAATTTTTATTTATTTATTTTTGGCTGCATTGGGTCTTCATTGCTGCACACGGTCTTTCTCCAGTTGCGGTGAGCGGGGGTTAATCTTCGCAGCCGTGCGCTGGCCTCTCGCCGCAGTGGCCTCTCTGGTTACGAAGCACGGGCTCTAGGTGCGCGGGCTTCAGTTGTGGCTCATGGGCTTAGTTGCTCCACGGCATGCGAGATCCTCCCGGACCAGGGCTCGAACCCGTGTCCCCTGCATTAGGAGGCAGACTCTTAACCACTGCTCCACCAGGGAAGCCCCAAGTAATGTATTTTCTGCCTTATGGAGTTGTTTTGTAGATTGAGAGCTTTGTTTATCATATGTTAATCACAGCACTAACTCACAATAAGTACACAGTAAAGCTAGCTATAAAAAGAGCTACATACATATATAATATATAATATAAATACATTTGTAAATATGAATTGTTTTACAAAGCAGGCACTGATGCTTTAGCTGCACCTGTCTAAGGTGTATTTGGGCAAAAGATACATTCTAGCACACCCTAAACAAGCAACCAAAAGGAAGCTACAACATTCATGAGGGCAACTATCACCAGTTTTTTTTCCCTCTAGGCTATCTACCCTGTGTTTTCTCTGGTTTCCACGTTCTAATCAGTCATTAAAAGTTATTTGCTACTTCCTTTTTGCTGCTAGCAGAAAGACTAAAAGAAATAGTACTGATTACAACTCCATATGCAAACAACTGGCTTTGGAAGAGCATGCCTAGACAAATATCTCCTCAGAAATCTTTTTGGGAAAAAACCTTAAGAAAACTAATCCTTAATACCATAATCAGAAATACCAATTTTCCTTCATGATTCATTTTGTTTTATACATTTTCCCTATTAATAACAATGGAAAGCATTTATAGCGCTTTTCCACCTTGCCAGTGCAATGTGCTAAGTGGCTAGCATGCATTATTTCACTTGATTCTTTCAATGACTCTGGAAAGTGGGTACAATTACTATCTCCATTTTACATGTGAGGAAACAGAAGCCTCCCCAACAACTCTAACTGGTAAAATCTTGTCTATATTTCAGGCCCAACTCAAAAATTACCTCTTTCTTCAGACTTTTCCTGATTTCACTCCTCCTCTGGACCAGATGTATGATATTTTTCTTCTGCCAAATCTCCGTTGTACTTCATGTATGTCTTTGTTATTGTTGTAATTATTACTTTTTAACTCCTCAACTACATCATAAATTCCTAACGGGCAGAATTTGTGGAAAATTAAGAGTGCAGCCAATGCTTATTTGTATAAGTCAGCGATTACCAGAAGAAGGGCATGCTATGCTTTTATTTCAATACAGAACAAGTTTTCATTGTAGATCATCTGCTGCCCATTGGTCATAGTTCTCTGAGAGACTGTTTCCTGACCATGGTGTCTATGAAAAGTGGTGTTCAAACTATCAGGAAGGAAACCAGAACACCTGAGCCCAGCAAATGTAAGCAAGGTGTCATTAATTTTGGAGATGGAGGACATTTTACAATTCTAGTTCACTCCTTTCATTTTACAGATAAGGAGACAGTTCCTGACAGAACTGACCACCGTACCAGTTTCCCCTCCTCCCAACACACACACATATTACACAGTAAATTAGTAGCAGAGCTAAATAAAAATCCAGGCATCTTGACTCTCTGTTCTGGCCTCTTTGCTCTTCACTGTTAGTTTCACTATACATTTTATTCTTTGGGCTTAGAAAATCTCAGCCTACACTACAAGTGTTTGCATATGAAGAATATATAACTGGAAAGTAATGCAAGGCAAGCTTAAATACTTATAGTAGTAGTTTACCTCATGATGAAAGCAGTTTAACATCTTGTAAATTTATTTTTAATGACATAACATTACTAAAAAATCAAACTTTTACCTATATACATTTTTTTATTTATGTTTATTTTAAATATTGGTGAGAGTTATTTCTGCGTGGAAAATAAAGGTTTGAATGATTTTTTTCTTTCTTTGTATCCTTCTTGAAAATTTAAAAATAACAAATCACTTTTACAGAAACAGTGAAATTACTCTTTAAAGAGAAAAAAATGGCAGGTAGCTAAACTTCTCTTTATTAAGAATAAACAACTAGATAAAGGTTAAATTTCATTGTTCACACTTAAAATCAGAGTTTGAAATCTAAAATTGCATATGAAGTCTTGGACCTGAGTACCAAATCTAAGAGGAATTCAAAGAATACTCTTCTCTCCAGCACTAGGACTTTTTTTGAGTTTGCAGCATCTGTGTATTTGCAGGCAGCTTGATTACCCCAAAGTACTGGCCCAGTTAATTCCATTCAAATGCAAATTACAGCTATTAAGTCATGCTGGTCTTGAGCCAACATCTTGAGCCAAGCTAGTAAGAGGAGTGTGTTTTTTTCTAACTGGGCAGGACTGAACTTGATAAGCAGTTTGGGATAGTCTTTCATTAGAACCTCATTGCTTGTGTGGTTTTGTTTTTTTAATTTTCGAGTATTATAGAACTGAATCACCAAAAGATAATTTTATTAGTTATTTCTAATTGAGAACATTTCACCATTTACTAGCCCATCCTCTTATTTATTCATCAATACCGCCTTTCTTTTCCTGTATCTGTTGATTGAAATTCCTGCCTTTGTTTTCTCTTTTCTAAACATTTTCTTTTCTTGTTACCTCCAAATGGGTATTTTTCAAATTCTCATGGTTCTGGATACCCTGAAACCAAAAGATTAATGAAGTTCTGGATTTTTCATCCTTATTCTATTTTTAAAAGACCTACAGCAATTAAAAATATGAAGTTAAGGTTAATTATAATTTATATGACAAATATTTCATCAACTTTTGCAATAAACGTACGCTTAGCTTTATCTCAGTAAAGGTACCCATTTGGTAGAATCAGTGCTTTTTAAGGGAAAACACACAAGTTAAACTTGTAAGATGCTTTACTTAAATCAGTATCCAACTCTGCTCTTATTTCCTTGATTTGATCTGAAAACAGCTATTTCACAGTAGACTCCACCAAGAAAGCCCTCCCAGACAGGAAAAACTGGTGACATTTGTATTTATTTTATGATCCCAAGCCACCTCTTCAATTTTTGCAGAAGTATAAAAGGGAAAAACCATTTCTAATAGGAAAATTGTGGTTAAACTTTCTTTTTAGCCCAAAATGAGTATTTAAAGGACTTCTTTCTGTTTCTGACGGTGGCAACAAAGATTAAAAACAGAGATATGGACACAATAAGATGTCAATGGGCAGCAAATTAGCAACAAGCTAAGGGCAGCCCCTAAACACACTTGCTTATGCATACACCACAAAAAAGAAGGTGTGTTTCAATATCAATGAGAAGTAAGGTGGATAGAATCTAGAAAGCAGAGGAGTTTAGACTGATAAAAGCAGAATATAGGAAACCATTTAAATCTTGTGAGTATAACAGTAATAAGACAGAAGCAGTATTTTTAAATATGCAAAATAAAATAAAATTTTAAAAAGAATTATGAGTCTGGTCCAAGTCTGTGAGATGAATTTGGGAGACTCAGTTAGGCAACCATATCATACTAAATTAATTATGACATGGTAAGGGCCTAAACTAGGCATCTTAATAGACTATGGTGAAAATGGAGAAGTAAGACTTACAAGTGAAAGACATCCTTAAGGAAGAATTAACAGGAATTAGCAATATGGGAGAAGAATAAAAGGGGATTAGATATTACACTTACTGTCATTGAAAATGTTCAAGCATAGGCTAGAAAACCACTGGATGAAGAGTCCACCAAAAAGATACAAGCATCAACTGGGAGAACAAGGGAGACATGTCAATTAAAGGGTCTCAGAGAGTCCTTCAATTAAATATTGTGAATTTATAAAGTAGTTTTAAAAACTATCGCTAAATACAGGTGTTTATGAAAAATTAATAGTTTAAGAAAGAAATGGAAAATTTTATTTAAGCCAACCTGAGTATTATAACCCAGGAGACAGTCTTTCAGAGAGCTCTGAGAACTTCTGAAGTGGTAAAGCGGGAAGCCAGTGTATATGTGATTTTTGCCAAGTGGATACATGCATTCAAGCACACATCTTGGTGCAAGGTCACTGTTATTTGCAAGGAACATACATCTTAGTTAATGGTTTTAGTGCTTTTCTAAGTATTGGGAAGACGCAAGTTCATAAAATTTTCTCCTGGAAATAGCTAACTATCTGAGGGCCAGTTCTGTCAGTTTTCCCAGAGCACAGAATGTCTTATCCTGATCTTCACCCTGAATTCCTTTCAGGGTGTATTGCAGGTCAGCAACAGCAGTGGCTAATGACTTGATTCTTGTAGAACTGGATGTTGGGCAACATTCTCTATTTTACAGTCCGCTCCCTTTCAATCTTAATTTCAACCAAGCCTTGGGAGACATCTCATGACCAATTTGTCCCACTGTGCTAAGAATTCCCAGATCAGGGGAGGATTTCTTTGATAGGCCACTCCATGTGCTAGTCCTAGACTAAGCCCTATTACCCGTAGCCAAAAGCCTCTGGACTAGTCCGTTATGGTCCAGGAAATGGTTTCCTCTCATTTCTTCCTCCCGTATCTAGAATTACACTATTACAATCACTGATCTTGTAGAACTATGTATTTGATCAATAGTTTCAAGTTGCCTAATCATCGTTAATTTTATTTGAGACTCAGTCACACATTTGGTAATGCAATAAGCATCAATCTTGTAAATTAGACAGAATACAAGTAATCTAGCTAGTAACATTAATAAGGTCTAAAGTAAATATTTAAGCTAAGAACTTCTGTTAGGTGCAGCACAGTATTTCCCCAGGTCATCTGACCAGTCTGTTCTGCACCAATTGATATTTTTAAAGGAAATGACATATTGGCATTGTACATAAAATTCATCAAAGATGTCTGCCCATACAAGGCGAGAGATGTGTCATCCTGACCCTTTATATGGTCGAGAAAAGAATATTATCTTCTGAGGAGTTACATGGCTGGTGCCAGAAGTAGAAAAATTAATCTTTAAGGTTGAGCACGTATTTCTGCCATTGGGGAGGTCTGGTGAAGACACAAGGCAGGTGCACAATGCACACTAGAGGGGAGGGAGGAGACCAAAGAAAATGGTTTATGTTTAAATTTTTCTTGTCTTGCCTTAAAATTTGGATTTTTATTTCATCATAGGCAGCTGAGAGAATAATTGTAGTGCTACTAACTAAAACAAGCAAGTTGGGTGGAAGGAAGGGAGAGCTCATTTGGTAGAAGAAAGAGGAAAGAGAAAGTGAATTGTAGAAGGAGATCTTGGGTTGAAACAATGTGACAATAATAAAGGTAGAGACAGTTTCAAATGGTGGGTAGAACACAAGCATAAAGGCACTGGAGGAACCAAAGGGAATGAGGACAGAGGAAGAATCAATGGAGCTATCAGTTCAACACAGCTAATTGTAACCATAGAGAGTAGTTTTAAAAGGACAGGGGAAAGGAAAGCTAGGTGTCCAGGGATCTAAGAATTGTTGATAGGAAGGCAAGAGGACAGTTATTCCTTTGAGGAGTTTATAATGAAGATAAAAAAGAATTTGAACTAAATTTTATTCCTACTTATAAGTCATTAAATGAATTCAATAAGTGTTTTAGTGCTTAAGTGACATCATATTTAAAACTACTTTCATCAGCTTATCTCCATTCTACCCCTTATTTCTTTGGCCAAATTCTACCCGATCTTGAAAGTGTTCTTAGACTCTTTTCTTTATGCCCTCACACTTAGCTTAGAGCAAAGAGACCTCTTTTATATATTCACAGTGTACATGGGCATAATTAAAATGGTTATTAATTTTCTTTGAATTTATCTGTTTAAAAATCTCTCCCACTATATTGTAAGCTCACTATATTTACATCTCCAAATACAATGCATGTTATTTGATACTTAGTAAATATTCACAGATGACTGAAGATCCTTCTTTATTGTTCTTGAATACCAAATAGCAATTAAGTGTTGGCTGTGCTTTTATTTTTCCTGAGATACTCTCTACATTTAGACCAGTAATTCAGGTGACTGTAGTTTGGGCTTCTTTGCAGGCCTTCACTTCCCAGTTTGTAAGTTTTGAAGCTCTCAAGTCTTGGTCCAAGGTCCTTTTCCCTTTCTTTTTATACTTTATTCCACTGCTTAAATTCAATCTGTACGGTGATTACTACCAATTCATGTAAACATTTATTCAGTAACTATGTTTTGGGTGTCTACATTGTGCAGAACATGGTTTCAGACACTGGAGATACAGCAGAAAACAAAATGGGCAAAAACTTTTGCCCTATGCAGCTTGCATCTTTGGGAGAGAGAAAGACAATAAGCAATATAAATAAAATGTAATACATGTTTAGTGGTGTTTAATGCTGTAGAAAAACAGGAGTATACAGAATGCTCAGGTGGTGGGAATGTTTTGTATTTTAAGGAAAATAATCAGAAAGACTCTCAATAAGATGACATTGAGCAGAGACCTGAAAGAAGCGAAGGAATGAGACATGAGGAAACTAGAAGAATAACATCCCTGGTAGAGGGAACAGTAAATGCAAAGACCTTCAGGTGAAAACATGTCTGACCTTTGTTTAAGGAACAATGAAGTGGCCAATATGGCCAGAGCAAAGTGAGCCAGGGAGAAAAGAGTGTGAAATGAGATTAGAGAAGTGGAGGATAGTGATAGTATAAGGAAGAAAAAGCCAGATGATCATCAAATTATTATGCAAGGTAGATCTTGTATGCCACTGAAATGGTGAGTGAGATAGGATGCCACTGGATCACATTGAGCTAAGTAATGACATAGCTCCCTATGTTTTAATAGGGTCTGTCTGAACAGGGGGTTGAAAATAAACTGAGGGAAGCTAGCTGTGGAATGTGGGAGATGTTTAGGTGGCTACTGCTGTAATCTAAGCAGTAAATGATCTGACCAGTAGCAATAGAGGTAATGAGAAGTGATCAGGTCCTGGAGATACACGCACACACATACATACATAAGAGTATGTGTGTACATTCATTTATATTTAATTTTTCATTTTGAAATAATTTTAGGCTTACAAAAAATAGAACAAAGAGTTCCCATATGCTCAACTCCCCTAATTTAATAACTCATATAAATATCCTATAATTATCAAACCAGAACATCAACATTATATAAATACTGCAAACATTCTATTAAAAAATAAGGCAGAATTTTTAAAAGAACATAAAACTTCAATAAAATTTTTAAAGTGTCTACATACTTTGGTTATCTAATATTAAAATATAGAGGTAGAAATTATATATTTGTAAGACATTAATGAAAGAAAACTATTAACTCTAACTTAAAGCAATTGTCAAAACTATTGCATTTTCTTCCCAAATAGCAACTTTGACTCCAGTCTGACTTCAATTCATTCCACACATCAGTGTCAGAGCACCAGAACAGCTGTCAAATTAGCCTCAAATTCTTTTTATATCATTAAGATTTTGGAAATATTTATTTGAGTGTTTGGTTAAAAAAATATTTAGTGAATACATAAAATCAAAATACTAATAGTGTAATGTGTTATATACATGTGCATTTTTCTAAAGGAATACTTGGTGCTGGGAAAACTGGACAACTACAAGTAAAAGAATAAAATTAGCACTTCCCTGGTGGCGCAGTGGTTGAGAGTCCGCCTGCCGATGCAGGGGACACGGGTTTGTGCCCCGGTCCGGGAAGATCCCACATGCCATGGAGCAGCTGGGCCCGTGAGCCATGGCTGCTGAGCCTGCGCGTCCGGAGCCTGTGCTCCGCAATGGGCGAGTCCACAACAGTGAGAGGGCCGCGTACAACAACAACAACAAAAAAGAATGAAATTAGAACACTCCCTAACACCATACACAAAAATAAACTCAAAATGGATTAAAGACCTAAGTGTAAGGCCAGACACTATAAAACTCTTAGAGGAAAACATAGGCAGAACACTCTATGACATAAATCACAGCAAGATAATTTTTGACCCACCTCCTAGAAAAATGGAAATAAAAACAAAAATAAGTAAATGGGGCCTAGTGAAACAAAAGCTTTTGCACAGCAAAAGAAACCATAAGCAAGATGAAAAGACAACCCTCAGAATGGGAGAAAATATTTGCAAATAAAGCAACTGACAAAGGATTAATCTCCAAAATATACAAACAGCTCATGCAGCTCAATATCAAAAAAACAAACACCTCAATCAAAAAATGGGCAGAAGACCTAAATAGACATTTCTCCAAAGAAGACATACAGATTGCCAACAAACACATGACAGGGTGCTCAACATCGCTAATCATTAGAGAAATGCAAATCAAAACTCCAATGAGGTATCACCTCACACTGGTCAGAATGGCCATCAACAAAAAATCCATAAACAACAAATGCTGGAGAGGGTGTGGAGAAAAGGAACCCTCTTGCTCTGTTGGTGGGAAGGTAAATTGATATAGCCACTATGGAGAACAGTATGGAGATTCCTTAAAAAACTAAAAATATAACTGCCGTATGACCCAGCAATCCCACTACTGAGCATATACACTGAGAAAACCAGAATTCAAAAAGAGTCATGTACCACAATGTTCATTGCAGCTCTATTTACAATAGCCAGGACATGGAAGCAACCTAAGTGTCCTTCGACAGATGAATGGGTAAAGAAGATGTGGCACATATATACAATGGAATATTAGCCATAAAAAGAAACGAAATTGAGTTATTTGCGGTGAGGTGGATGGACCTAGAGTCTGTCATACAGAGTGAAGTAAGTCAGAAAGAGAAAAACAAATACCGTATGCTAACACATCTATTTGGAATCTAAAGTAAAAAACAGGTTCTGAAGAACCTAGGGGCAGGACAGGAATAAAGTCGCAGACGTAGAAAATGGACTTGAGGACACGGGGATGGGGAAGTGTAAGCTGGGACGAAGTGAGAGAGTGGCATGGACATATATACACTACCAAACGTAAAATAGCTAGTGGGAAGAAGCAGCATAGCACAAGGAGATCAGCTCGGTGCTTTGTGTCCCCCTAGAGGGGTGGGATAGGAAGGGTGGGAGGGAGACGCAAGAGGGAGGGGATATGGGGATATATGTATACGTATAGCTGACTCACTTTGTTATACAGCAGAAACTAATACACCATTGTAAAGCAATTATATTCCAATAATGATGTTAAAAATAAATAAATAGAAGAATACTCCCCAAAACAATCAGTTTTTACTACTTCTATGAACCTGATAAGGATTCCACAGAATAGTGTGGTTTCCAAATTAAAATCAAAGAATAGTTTTATATGTATGTTTCTAAGACACACTATTTGCCATCTCCATACCTGAGATTTCCCTGCTCTGTTCAGAGTTCTCTACCCTCTTAACCATTTAAGCCTCCTTGTTTAAACTTCCACTTGATCATATCCATAATCCTTGTTCTCTATCAAATCTATTTCTTCTTGATGTATTCTGTTCTTTCTTTACTATTTGGCTGAAAACTCTACTCACTTGACTGTAATATCCAGCAAAGCATGGGCCATGTGTCTTGTTCACTCTTCTGCGACCAATGTCTACCATGGTGCAATAGCACAAAATAGATGCTCAATAAATATTTACTCAACAAAAGGATAAATGAATGCCACTTTCTTCAAGCCCAAACATTAACTAACACAAATTTTACTTACGGAAAAGTTGCTCTCCATGGAACATAGCTTTATCAATTAAGTTGTAGCACCTTTTACAGGGTATGCAGATGTGCCCATGGGTTTTATTTTAATACTGCTATTTTTAAATTTGAGAAACAGCTCAGGAAAATACAAAAGAATAGGTGGAAATTCTCATTATGCCAAATATCTCTCATAACCTGAACTGGGAGTTTAGACTCAGAAGCAAATGCTAGATATAAATAAAATTTTATGAGTCTGCATAGAAAAAAGCATTCATATGTGTGCCATAATGCATTAGTACTTTTTGATGCTTCTCACAACAAAAAATACTCATTAATGCATATTTGATGCTTTTATTTGGTAACACATAACAATATTGTCTAATTATTTAAAACTTATTTTAATTTTAATTTCTTAGTTAATCTAAATACCAAATTTTTTTTTAACTGGTGGGTGGAGTGCTTTAAAAATGTCATGTTTCTACAAGCCCAGGCTCTGCACCTCCCATGTGGGACTCCAAGCCTGAGGTGAGGCCAAGGCCAGGACAGCAGTACCAAGGCCATGTGCATGAGACCTCTGCTGCTATCACCATAGTTGTGGTATACAACATGCATCAGATGCTGGAGGACATGGACTTTGAGAGAAGAATCCAGCTGATAACCTTGAATGACAATAGCCACAATGCTCCATGTCATCCCAGCCATAATTGGCACTATGCTATATGCTAGAGAGTGGAGCCAAGTGGTATGCCCAAACACACTGGAGTGCAACTGTCTCCACTGGGCCAACTGCTGTGGGCATACTGAAGTGGCACAGCTTCTGCTTTACCATGGACTAACCTCTGGGCAGCATGCAGTTGCTGTGAAGTGTCAAGAGAATTTTCATTCCCTCTTTTGAAGCTCAGCCCAGCTCTGAAGTTTGTTTGGGATGAAAAAGCGACTTACTGTCCAGTAATAGTGACTGTTATCAACTGAATATTTGTGTCCCCCTCCAATTTATATATTAAGTCCTAGCCCCCAGTATGATGGTATTCAAAGATGGGACCTTTAGAAGATATTTAGGTTTACATGAGGTCACGAAGTTAGGACCCCCATGATGGGATTAGTGACCTTATAAAAAAGACACCAGAAAGCATGCTTTCTTTCTCTCCCAATGTGCACAAAGAAGAGATCATGTGAGCATGCAAGAAGGCAGCCATTTGGAATCCAGGAAGAGAGCTCTCACTAGGCACCTAAGTCAGCCAGCATCTTGATCTTGGACTTCCCAACCTCCAGAACTGTGAGAAATAAATTGTTGTTGTTTAAGCCTCCCAGTCTGTGGCATTTTGTTATGGCAGCTGAGCTAAGAAAGTGACTGTTAGGACCTGCTTGCCTACTGGATTGCCACTCTCTCTTCTCACACTGCCTTTCAATGGTGCTCACCCGGATGTCCATGCCCCGCCCCACTGTCAGCTTCCAAATTCAGGGTAGAAAACTAAAGCTGAGAAAGAGTTGATCAGATTATCTACTCCTATTTTTTAAGAGGCCACAATAGAGGTAAGAGGCAGATCTTGGGGGATGTGAAGTACAAGGGCTCAAGCATGGACAGATGACCAAATTCCAGGTTATTCCTGTGAAGATGTCTACTCATATGGGAAGAAAAAGGGAGAACCATCTCTCATTCTGTAGACAAAAATAAATTTGTAGGGTAATAAATACCCACATAGAAAAACCAAAAGTATGTAGATATTAAATGAAAATGTAAAACATATGAAGTAAATCAAAAGCCATGAAGAAAAACCTTGACAAACTTGAGTACATAAAAGTTTTAAACTACAACAAAAAAGACAACTTAAACAAATTTTAAAAATAAGTAACAACTAAAGAAAAATACTGCTCTATATTACAAAGGATTAGTAGCCAGATTATGTTATATAAAGTTCCTATAAATCATTATAAAAACACACACACAAAATTTACAAATGAGCGAAGGATATGAACTGACCCTTCAGATGAAATAATACCAAAAAAACCCCCAAAACCCCAAACAGACAAAAACAACAACAAAAACACTACCAACAAAAAGAACCACACACACAAAAAGATGCTCACCCTTACTAATAATTAGGAAAATGCAAACTAAAACAGTAAGCCAATAGCATTTTTTAGCCTTCAGTTCATTAATAAAAATGACATTCTGATGGAATATCAAGTGCCAGCAAAGGTTTGGTGCTCTTATGGACTTCTTACAATGTACCAAGCTCTCTTTCTAGTTCTTTACATATATCAACTCATTTAATTCTCACAAAAACCTTGTGGGTAGGTGTCATATTGTCATTTGCATTTTACAGTTGAACTGAGGGACTGGTTTAGTGACTTATACCAAGATATCAAGGTTAGTAGGTGACTCTCAAGTCAACACTTTTAACCATTAGACTATACTGCCTATAAATTGATAGCAATCTCTCTGGATGGCAGTTTGACTGTAATGAAAAATTTTTAAAGGATACACGAACTGCTGGGTCTTGAGTAGTCAGGGATCCGGAATTAAAAGACTTAGGTTGGAATCTGAAATCCACTAATTACTATACAAGTCAGTTTACATCTCTGGGTCCCAGAATTTTCATTGTTCAAATGGTTATATAACTTTCCCTATATAAGCATGTTGTGAGAATTAAAATACATAATGTATATTAAAACATTTTTCAAACTGAAAACACTGTAAGATAGTCTCATCATTTTACTGAATTTTTGTTCTTTAAGGAAGCATCTCTTCTTTGTGTTTGAGTTTACTGAATAAAAATATTTTCATGGAAAACTAGTAGTCTTTCTCAATTCTACGATACCTGTAGTTAATTTTATTTTTTAAATTTTGGAGCTGCTAATCATTATTTGTTCAAAACTAAATACTAGCATAAGAATTCACTGGGGACAGGAAGTGGCAGACAACAGGGAAGGAGACTCACAATGCTTTCCCTTCAGAATTTATTATTTCCTTGGGGTTACTTAACATGCACAAAGGCAAGAACATTAACAAAATAGTATAGCAACATGTAACAAAGTTAACATTAAAATATGCAAACTAAAGACAAAATTATAGTAAAGTTCTTGAAAGCAGAAGGATATTTGGTGTCAGTTAAGACCTAATTCATAATTCTGGCTCTCTTTAGTTTCATTAAAACAGAAAACACATCACCTACAAGGAAGGGTTATCTTGAAGATTAAATTAATGTAAGTAAAATGCTTATTATACACAGTGTCATGCATAAAAGTAAGTGCCTGTGCTATTATTTCTAGCTGCAAAGAGTAGTCAGAAATAAAAGTAGAAAAATGAGCACTCTTCAGAAAATCAAACAGTGATTCAGTAAAATGTACTGTCGAAAAGATTTTCTAGAAGAAATGTGCTTAAAACATGCTGTAAGAGAGAAAAAATAGAAATGATATTTTTCAAAATACTACTCTCTTTTAGAATGGGAATCTTTACATGTTGGGACAAATGAAGCTGAGAATGTGGTGACAGCACCAGTAGCCAAAATTTAAATGTGAAAATAGGAATTTTGATGAATAATATATGAAAATAAAATTGTACTGCTCCAGCTATCCATTTACATCTAGATGCCAGTGCATAAGCTGTTATAAAATTTGTCACACTTTCAAAAAAAGTATGGCAGCCTCTCTGATTTTTAAAAAAAATCAGGACTTCCCTGGTGGCACAGGGGTTAAAAATCCTCCTGCCAACTCAGGGGACACGGGTTCGAGTCCTGATCCGGGAAGATCCCACATGCCACAGAGGAACTAAGCCTGTGCGTGACAACTACTGAGCCCGCGAGCCACAACTACTGAAGCCCGCGTGTCTACAGCCGGTGCTCTGCAACAAGAGAAGCCACTGCAATGAGAAGCCCGCACACTGCATTGAAGAATAGCCCCTGCTCACCGCAACTAGAGAAAGCCTGCACGCAGCAACTAAGACCCAATGCAGACAAAAAAACCCCAAACAAACCAGGTTTTAGAGAAAAAAGACAACACTGATGCCTTCCACTATTAAACTGAAGTATTTGTATCTAAAGGTGAGGAAGCGAGCAAAACTTCAGAGGAAACAAATTCAAAGTTTCCTTTTATTTTTTTGAATTCATTGACTTTTTAGCAGTTTTAGGTTTACAGGAAAACTGAGTGGAAAGTACAGAGTTCCCACACACCTCCTCAACCCTCCCCAGATTCCTCTATCTTGCGATAGTGGGGCACATTTGTTACAATCAATGAGTCAGTATGGATACATTGTTATTAACTAAAGTCCAGAGTTTATATTAGGATTCATTCTCTGTATTGTACATTCTATGCGTTTTGATAAATGTATAATGATGTGTATCCACACTATAGTATACAGAGTAGTCTATCTGCCTTAAAAATCCCTGCACTCCACGTATTCATCTTCCCCTTCTTTCCCCTATATAAGCCCCTGGCAATGACTAGTCTTTTACAACTGTCTCCATATTTTTGCCTTTTCCATAAAGTTGCCTTTTTTAAAGCAAAATATTTATGTCACACCTTGGCTGAGAAACCTATAAAATCAGCTACAAGAAACACTGAACTACTGGAAAATTACTTTATGAATAACAAAGGTAGATGTCACTTAACATCAGTATCATCACAAAGAACAAGGATATATAGTTGAATGGAATCATGGATGTGGAGAATATTGAGTGAAATTACTTATGTGCAGAATACAAAGCAAATTTGACATCTGTGTTGCACATATATGAGGGAGAAGGACTTGATAATTTTATTTTGTTACAGAAAACCTATGCCATTAGTGGAAAGATTTTCCTTTTGTTGTGGAAAGTGTCCTTCAACATCTTTATGATACAGGAGGTTTACCAGTGAAATAGAATGGTCAGTTTAGAACAGACATTTTTTTCTAATTTGAAATCTCAGACACACAATTTTTCCCATTTTCAATGCCTTGGTTGACTCCCTTCAATTATTTATGTATGTGTCTATTTCTCCTACTAGATTACAGATTATCTTTGAAGGGTTTATTTATTTTTACATTTCCCAGTGCTTAATATGCTAGTAAGTGGACAACAGATGTCTGCTAAATAAACTTTTATGAACAAAACGTATTAAAAATCTCCTTTTGCTCCCTTAACCTCTCATATATTCTCGATAAAACTAATCCACTTCTTTGTAAACATTAATTTTTAAAAAATCAAGACTTTTTCAAGATATTTTAAATAATAAATTTTAAATACATTCATGGTAAAAAAAGAAAAAATATACATAAAACAATATAAAGGAAAACAATACTCCTTCCTCATCATCTCATGATTTCCATTTCCAAGGTCATCTGATTTGTGCTTGGCCTTTCAGAAACTTGCTATGCATGTATACTTCTATTAATGTGTGAATGCATATATATTTAACAAGAAGTTAAACAGGAGCTCTAGTTACTAAGGCTCTAACGCTGATAACCATAGGTGAAAAGTATAAGTACTCCTTTGATCCAAAGAGATGTGCTATGCAGATTATGCTAAGATAGCTCTGCGGCCATCTCCCATTTCCAGCCTATATATGAGAAGGCTAGAGAAATTGGAAAGTGAGACTTTCTTTTAAGATCATTATTATTGTGTATACTTCTCCCTCATAACAACCCAAATAAGAATAGCATCAAGAAATGTATTTATTCAGAATAAGAATGTCTGCTAGGAGGGGGACCTACATGTTATGTAGTCTTTTTTCCCTTTCCTTCCCACTCTGCCTGTCTAGATGCTTACTGAGCTGCAGAAACTTGCTGAACAAGTGTTGCAAGGCAGGAGTGGAACTTGGTGACAGAATATAGGAGAAGTCGACTGATGTCCACTGGAATTAATGTAGACAGAGGCAAGTGCTTAGCTCTTACCTAGAACAATCCAATGAAGAGGATTTCTGCTTCTAGCTGTGCAGTATACTAGAGGTTCAGTGAACCCCTTGTGAAGCAATACATCAAACATTCTGGATAAAAACATATAGATAAAATACCAAAGACATGATGCACAAAAGAAATTATTGAGAAGCTGGAATTCATTAAAATTAAAAACTTCTGCTCTGCAAAAGACAGTGTAAAGAGAATGATCAGACAAGCCAAAGACTAGGAGAAAATATTTGCAAAAGACACATCTGATAAAATACTGTTATCCAAAATATACAAAAGACCCTTAAAACTCAATGATAAGAAAACAAACAACCCAATTAAATATGGGCCAAAGATCTTTAACAGGCACATCACCAAAGAAGATATACAGGTGACAAATAAACATGTGAAAAAATGCTTCACATCAATGTTATCAGGGTAATGCAAATTAAAACGAGATACGACTACATAATTCTTAGAATGCCCAAATCCAGAACACTGACAACACCAAATGCTAATGAGGATGTGGAGCAGCAGGAACTCTTGTACATTGCTCATGGGAATGCAAAGTGGTACAGACACTTCAGAAGACAGCTTGAGGTTTTTTTACAAAACAATACTCTTACCATGCAATCCAGCAGTTATGCTCCTGGGTATTTAACTAAAAGAACTGAAAACTTATGTGCACACAAATATCTGCATGCAGATGTTTATAGCAGCTTTGTTCATAATTGCCAAAACTTGAAAACAACTAAGATGTCTTTCAGTAGGTCTATGCATAAATAACTGTGGTATATTCAGATGACAGAATATTATTCAGTGCTAAAAAGAGGTGAGCTATCAAGCCATGAAAAGAGATGGAGGAAACTTAAATTCATATCACTAAATACAAGAAGCCAATTTGAAAAGGCTGCACACTCTATGATTCCAACTATGTGACATTCTGGAAAAGGCAACAGTATGGAGATGGTGAAAAGATCAGTGGTATGCGTGTGTGTGGTGAGGGAGTGGAGGATGGAGAGGGAGGATGAACAGGAGAAACACAGAGAATTTTAGGGCAGTGAATTTGTTCTGTATGATACTATAATGATGGATATACGTCATTGCACTTTTTATATGTTAGACATTATATATTTTACATTATATGTTTGTTCAAAGCCATAGAATGTACAACACCAAGAGTGAACCCTAATGTAAATCATGGACCTTAGGAGATTATGATGTGTAGGTTCATCAACTGTAACAAATGTACCACTCTGGTGGAGACTATGCACGTATGGAGGCAGGGAGTATATGGGAAATCTCTGTACCTTCCTCTTAATTTACTTGTGAATCTAAAGTGCTCTAAAAAATAGTATTTTTTTATAAAACATATATAAAATAAAATATTTAAATGCATGACTGAGTTGAGGCCAGGAACAACAAAGAGGTATAAATCTATGGCAGTAAAAGAGAACTGGAGATGGCATTTGACCTGGCACTATCTACCTATCAATGTGGACAGAATCTGGGTTTTAATAAATCACCTGGATCATGAACAAGAGACAAAGTCTGGGGTTTGAGTATGTATAGTGAGATATCAGAGAGAAGAAAACTCTCATGAGACCAAGATCTGCAAAGAGTGATACCCTCACTGAGTAAACTGGGGAAAACCCCCCCACACAACATAAGATTGTGACCATATGACCATGTTTTGTTTTTGGATCTAGATAGAAGAGAAAAAAATATACCTACCCTGAAATTTCCTAATCGTAAGCCTGAGATCTACCTGTATGGCCCATAAAACTCCAAGTCAAAAATTTAGAGTCAGATATGCAAAGATTGCAGTTACAGAAATTAGGAGAAACAGAATACAAAATAACTATGTTTATACTTCAATAGCTATGATATACTTCAAGAAATAGTAAATGGAAATGAAAATAAGAGGACATAAAAGAAGATTATTGAAACTGGCTAATCAGATTTGAAAATGAACCAAATAGAGGCTCTAGAAATCTGAATATTAATAATTAAAATTAAAACCTCAATAGATCAGTAAATTATACCTAGCTGAAGAAAGGATGGACCTTGAAAGTAAATCTAAAAAAAGAATACAACTATAGCACAGACAGACAAAGAATGAAATAAAGTTAAAGAGATCTTAAATCTATGAAGGGGCTTCCCTGGTGGCGCAGTGGTTGAGAGTCCGCCTGCCGATGCTAGGGGACACGGGTTCATGCCCTGGTCTGGGAAGATTCCACATGCCGCGGAGCGGCTGGGCCCGTGGGCCATGGCTGCTGAGCCTGCGCGTCTGGAGCCTGTGCTCCGCAACGGGAGAGGCCACAACAGTGAGAGGTCCGCGTGCCACAAAAAAAAAAAAAAAAAAAAAAGGCTATGAAGGATAAAGTGAAAAGACCTTTTATATGCTTCATTCTAGGGCCCAGAATGATTAAAGAGAATGAGAAAGTTATGGATTGACTTTTATTTATCTTGCTTATGATCTTTTGCCTCCCTGAATCTGTATGTCTTTCAATAATTCATGAAAATGATCAGTTTTTCATCTTTTTAAATATTGCCTATGTTGGTAGTAAATTTTTTCAGGTTTTATTTGCTTAAAATATTTTTATTTTCCTTCCTTTTAAGAGAGAGTTTCGCTGAGATACAGAATTTTAAATTTGCTAGTTATTTCTTCTCAACATTTTGAAAATGTCATTTCAATATCTTTTGGTACCTAGTATTGTTCTTGGAGCAGCTGTCAACCTAATGTACCTAGTATTGTTCTTGGAGCAGCTGTCAACCTAATGGTTATTCCATTGTAGGTTTGATGGATTTTCTTTCCTCTACTTTTTTTTTTTTTTAAAGATAGTTGAAATACAACTTTATTCTGATTCTAAACAAAAAGGAATGGGAACGACAGTAACAAGATTCCACCACTGAATATTGTGATGTGACTGTAGCAGTCTTATACATGAAATTCAAGGAGGAAACCACTGTGTTCCAAAACAGCTAAATATGCATGTCCAAAAAATGAAGGTATTTTTTAAACTGCTACATTCACTCTGAAGCCCATTCATCTCCTTCAGCATCCCAAAGATTAAACACATGTTCTGCTTAACTATGTAACAAAGTGGCAAACACGCTGCACTACTGACATCACAGGACAGTTGCCTATAAAACTAGACTTCTGACGCTGGGATCCACCTTCACTTTCTCACAAGTCATCATCTTCATCCGGGAGAGCAGTTGTCTGAGCAACCTCTAGATTATGCTCGTACTGCGCTGCCGTGGCTGGGTCCATGACTGCCTCTGGCGGGGTGAGAGCAGACATGGCGACGAACTCCAAGTTAGGGTCTCCGATCAGATTTCTAGCAAGCCAGAGGAAGGGCTTTTCAAAGTTGTAGTTACTTTTGGCAGAAATGTCATAGTACTGAAGATTATTCTTTCAGTGGAAGACAATTGACTTTACCTTAACTTTTCTGTCCTTAATATCCATTTGATTTCTACACAACACAATGGGGATGTTCTCACATAGTAGTACCAGATCTCTGTGCCAGTTAGGCACGTTCTTGTAAGTAACTCTTGATGTTACATCAAACATTCATGAGCGGCACACTGAGCTTGGGTATAATAGCCATCTCCCAGTCCAAAAAATTTCTTCTGACCAGCTGTATCCCAAACATTGAACTTAATAAGTCCTCTGTTGTTATGGAACACAAAGGGGTGGACCTCAACACCCAAGGTAGCTACATACTTCTTCTCAAATTCACCAGTCAGATGACGTTTCAGGACTGTAGTTTTTCCAGTACCACCATCATCAACCAATACAAACTTAAACTGAACTTGGGGTTCTCCTTGGGCTGCTATCGTGATGTTACTTCCAGAAGCGTCTCCACCCCCGTCTATCTTTCCTCTACTTTTAATATCATCTGTTTGGGGTGCTACAGAAACTCAGTAAAGAAACTTGAGGGAGGGAAATAATCCCAGAAATGTATGAGATGCAAGAGGAATGATGAGCAAAGAAAAAAAGTAAACATAAAGCTAAAGAAATAATAAAATGTGTAATTATTGGCATTTCAAAAAACCAAGATAGAGAAATTCTTATGCCACATTCTCTAATTACAATGCAATTAAGTTGAAAATAATAACATAAATATAATTAAAATAATTCAAAACTTTTAGAAATTAAAAAACACAGTTCTAATGGAAATTTAGAAATATTATAATTAAAGCAAAAAATATATAAATATTACTTGTCAGAACTTGTGAAGGTAAACTTATAGCCTTAAAGTCTTATTAAAATAAAGTTGAAAATTGATAAAATAAGCATTTCAATAAGCATTTCTAATTTCAATAAGCATTTCAACAAATTTCTAATTTGTTAAGCATTTCTTAACAAATTAGAAAACGAACAACATAATGAACTCAAAGTGAAAGAAAGGATATAATAAAGGAAAGAGCAGGCACAAATGAAAATAGAAAACAAGATAGAGAGTATAAACAAAAAAATTGGAATGGTTAATGCAATTGACAGACTCTAATCAAAAACATTAAATGTCACAACAAAAAGATTAGGAATGAATAAATGAACAAAATAAAAACACAGGAGGTATTTTAAGTACTCTAAAAACCTTATGGCAAAAATCTTGAAAAATATTTAAAATAGACAATGCTCTAGAAAAATAGAAATTACCAATCCAAAATAGAAATCTGTGTTGTTATAAAGCAAGAAATACATTTATATGCTCATGTAGCAATAAAAGAAATTGAATCACTAGATCAAAAGAGTATCATAAAGAAAACCCTAGGTCCAGATAATTTTATGAATCCCACCAATAATTTAAGAAACATATAATTTTGACCTTAATGTATTTTCAGAAAATATAAAAAGGGGAACATTCCCCAACTTTTTTAATAAAAATGGTATGCGCTTGATACCAAATTCAGACAAGAATACAAAACAAGGTAATTGTAGCCTGAATCTCCCTCCTGACTAAAGAATCAATTCTAAATGCACTTGAATTAAGCTCTCAAACATACTGTTAAGGTGATATATGAAGTTAAAGTTGGTTTAATTAGAGGAATAGAAAGTTTGTTCA
This sequence comes from Monodon monoceros, assembly GCF_005190385.1. NCBI lineage: Eukaryota > Metazoa > Chordata > Mammalia > Artiodactyla > Monodontidae > Monodon > Monodon monoceros. Next base: position 28,459,311 of record NW_021703783.1, read on the forward strand.
GTAGTAGAATATCTAAGTGTCTGTATTAAAATTTTAATGTAGAAAAACTTACTATTATTGCAATAGATGCAGAAAAAAACATTGTATAACATTTAACAATTATTGATAAAAGCTCTTAGTAAAATAGAAATAGAAACTTTCTTAATTTTACAAAAGATATATCCACACATACACACAAACACACAAAACATAGCAAGTATTCTACTTAACATCAGAAGCAAGAAAATGTGTCCATTAATGGTTCTTTTTTTTCTTCCAGTTTTATTGAGATATAATTGATATACAGTACTGTATAAGTTTAAAATATAATGATTTGACTTGCACTGTAAATGATTATCACATTCAATAAGTTTAGTGAACATCTCATATAGATACAAAATTAAAGAAAAAGAAAAAAGTTTTCTTTTGATTAGAACTCTTAGGATTTACTCTCTTAAAAACTTTCATATCTAACATACATCAGTGTTAATTATATTTATCTTTTTGTAAATTACATCCCTAATATTTATCTCATGACTGGAAGTTTGTACCTTTTGACTGATTTCATTCAATCAGTTCACCCTCCTCTCACCTCTCATGACTGGTAACCACAAATATGATCTCTTTTCCCATCAGTTTGTTTATTTCTGAAGTAGAATTGACCTACAACACTGTGTTAGTTCCTGGTACACAGCATAGTGATTTGGTACTTCCGTACATTTCAAAATAATCAACATGATAAGTCTAGTTAGGATGTGTCAGCATACAAACACATTACATAGTTATTGACTATATTCCTCACACTGTACATTTCATACCTGTGACTCATTTATTTTGCAACTAGAAGTTTGTACCTCTTAATCTCCCTCACCTATTTCTTTCCTCCCCCCATCCCTCTCTCCTCAGGCAATCACCTGTTTTTTCTCTGTGTCTATAATTCTGTTTCTGCTTTGTTATATTTGTTCATTTGTTTTATTTTTTAGATTCCACATATAAGTGAAATCATAGAGAATTTGTCTTTCTGTCTGATTTATTTCATTTAGTGTAATGCCCTCTATGTTCATTCATGTTATCACAAATGGCAAAAATTCATTCTTTGTATGGCTCAGTAATATTCCATTGTATATATGTATATCACCTCTTCTATGTCCATTCATCTATCAATAAACACATAGGTTGATTTCATATTGGCTATTCTAAATGGTGCTGCAATGAACACAATGGTGCATATATCTTTTGGAACTAGTGTTTTTGTTTTCTTTGGACAAATACCCAGGAATGGAATTGCTGGATCATGTGATAGTTCTATTCTTAATTTTTTGAGGAATATCCACTATGTTTTCCATAGTGGCTGCACCAATATACATTACAACCAACAGTGCAGAAGTGTTCCCTTTTATCTACATCTTCATCAACAGTTGTTACTTAGTGTCTTTTTGATTATAGCTATTCTGACAGGTGTGAGGTAGTATCTCATTATGGTTTTGACTTGCATTTCCCTGATAATTAGTGATGTTGAGCATCTTTCTTTGTGCCTGTTGGCCATCTGTATGTCTTTTAAAAAAAATTTATTTATTTGGCTGTGCTGGTCTTAGTTGCAACACTTGGGGTCTTCATTGTGGCATGTGGGATCTTCGTTGCAGCATGCAGGATATAGTTCCCAGACCAGGGATCGAACCCAGGTCCCCTGCAATTGGAGCAAGGAATCTTAACCGCTGGACCACCAGGGAAGTCCCCATCTGTATGTCTTCTTTAGAAAAATTTCTGCTCAGATCCTCTGTCCATTTTCTAATGAGGTTTTTGTTTTTTTTTTTATGTTTAGTTGTATGAGTTCTTTTTATATTTAGGGTATTAACCCCTTATCAGATATGTCATTTGCAAATATCTCCTCCCATTCTGTAGGCAACATTTTCATTTTGTTGTTGATTTCCTTTTCTGTGCAAAAGCTTTTTAGTTTGTTGTAGCTCCATTTGGATTTTTTTTTCTTTTGATTTCCTTGCCTGAAGAGACATATCCAAAAATATATTACTAAGACTGATGTCAAAGAGAATACTGCCTATGTTTTCTTCTAGGAGTTTTACAGTTTCAGATCTTCCATTTAAGTCTTTAATCCATTTTGAATTTGTTTTTGTGCATGGTGTGAGAGAGTAGTCCCATTTGATTATTTTGGATGTAGCTCTCCAATTGTCCCAACATTGTTTATTGAAGAGGCTGTCTTTATCCCATTGTATATTCTTGCCTCCTTTGTATATAAATGTGGGTTCATTTCTGGGCTCTCTATTCTGTTCCATTGATCTATGTGTCTTGTGTTTGTGCAAGTAATATACTGTTTTGATTACTGTAGCTGTGTAGTATAGTTTGAAATCAGTGAGCATGGCACCTCCACCTTTGTTCTGCTTTCTCAAGATTGTTTTGGCTATTTGGGGTTTTTTGTGTTTCCATACAAATTTTAGAGTTATTTGTTCTAGTTCTGTGAAAAATACCATTGGTATTTTGATGGGGATTGCACTGACTGCAGATTGCCTTGAGTAGTGTGGTCATTTTAACAATAGTAATTCTTCCAACCCATGAACAAAGTATATCTTTCCATCTGTTTGTGTCCTCTTCAATTTCTTTCAACAGCATCTCATAGTTTTCTGAGTACAGGTATTTTACTTTCTTAGTTAGATTTATTCTGAGGTATTTTATTATTTTTTAAAAATTGTAAATGGCCTTGTTTTCTTAATTTACCATTCTGATAGTTCATTCTTAGTGTATCAAAATGCAACAGGTTTCTGTATATTAATTTTAGATCCTGCCAGTTTACTGAATTCATTGATCAGCTTTAGTTTGTTTGTTTTTTTTTGATGGCATCTTGAGGATTTTCTATGTATAATATCATGTCATCTGCAAACAGTGACAGTATTACTTCTTCCTTTCCAATTGGATTCCTTTTATTTCTTTTTCTTGTCTGATTGCTGTGGCTAGGACTTCCAATACTATGCTGAGTAAAAGTGGCAAGGGTGGGCATCCTTTCCTTTTTCCTGATCTGAGGGGAAATTCATTCATTTAACATAATGTCAGTTGTGGACTTATCATGTATGGCCTTTATAATGTTAAGTTGTGTTCCATCTATACCCAATTTGTTAAGTATTTTTAACAAATAGATGTTGAATTTTGTTAAAGGCTTTTCCACATCTATTGAGATGATCCTATGTTTTTTATATTTCAATTTGTTAATGTAGTGTATTACATTGATTGATTTGTGGATATTGAACCATATTTGCATCCCTGAGATAAACCCCACTTGATCATGGTGTATGATCCTTTTAATGTATTGTCAAATTTGGTTTGCTAATATTCTGTTGAAGATTTTTGCATCTATATTCTTCAGTGATATTGGCCTGTAATTTTCTTTTTTTGTGATATCTTTCTCTGGTTTGGGCATCAAGGTGATGCTGGCTTTATAGAATGAGTTTGGAAGCATTCCCTGCTCTGCAATTTTTTTGAACAGTTTGAGAGGAAAAGGTGTCTATATTTTTTTTTAAATTTGCTAAAATTCACCTATGAAACCGTTTGTTCTTGGACTTTTGGAGGATTTGTTTTATTACTAATTCAATTTCATTAATGGTAATTTGTCTGTTCATATTTTCTATTTCTTCCTGGTTCAGTCTTGGAACACTGTACATTTCCAGGAATTTGTCCATTTTAGATTGTCCACTTAATCGGCGTATATGCTTATGGGCTTGGCTGGGCCAAGAGACTGCTGGCTGAGAAGTTTCAGGGGTCCCAGGGTTATTGCTGGCCCACTGGTGGGCAGACCCAGATTCTGGTGTGGGTGACTGCATTGCTGGGGGTCCCAGATATATTGTTTGCCTGCTGGTGCATAGGGCTGGTTCCTGAGGCCAATGACTATGGTGTCCGTTGTGTCCCAAAGCTGGTGTTGGCCAGCTGGTGAGTGGGGCTGAATACTGGAGTGGTTGGCTGAGAAGCCAGGGTGTCTCAGAGCTGGGAATGGACTGATGGTGGGTTGGCCTGGGGCTCCAGAGGGTCATGAGCCTTGTGTTGGCCTGCTCTTTGGTGGAGCTGAGTCCTGGCAGGTCCCATAGCTAGAGTAGGTTCATTGGTGGTTGCAACCCTGTTCCAAGGTCTCTTGCTGCAGGGTTCTGGGGGTTCTGGAGCTGGTGTCAGTCAGCAGGTGGATGAGGCTGGATTCTGCCATGGCTGACTGAGGGTCCCAAGGTGTCCCAGAGCTGGTGGGTCCTGGAGCTGGTGTCAGCCCACTAGTGGGCAGGGCTGAGGCCCAGGTGTTCTGAGGGTTAGTGCCAGGTAACTGGTGGATGAGTATTGTCTTGGGGCTAGTGCCAGGCCACTGGTGTGCAGGACTGGGTCTCAGGAGCTGTAGGCTAAGGGGTTCTTAAAGCACCAGGTCTGGTGGGTGGGGCTGAGGTGTCCCAGCACTTGTGCCCACAAGCTAGTGAAAGGGGCTGGCACTAATAAACTAGAGGGATGATTCCACAATGGCACTTGCCAGCACCAGTGTCCACGTGATAGAAAAAGCTTCCCAAAATAGCTGCTGCCTGTATCATTTTTGCCTCCTGCCTCTCCAGGAGGCTTTCCAAGATAAGCAGGTGGATCTGACCCAGACTCCTTTCAAATTACTGCTTCTGCCCTGGGTCCTGGAGTGTGTGAGATTTTATGTGCATCCTTTAAGAGTCAAGTCTCTTATTTCCCACAGCCCTCTGACTCTCCTGAAAATAAGCCCCACTGACCTTCAAAGCCAAATGTTCTGGGTATTCATCTTCCTGGTACAGGACTCCAGGGCTGGGGAGCCCACTTTGGGGCTTGGACTCCTTGCTCTTTGGGAACAACCTCTGCAATTATAATTATCCTCCTGTTTGTGAGTTGCCCACTTGGGTGTATTGGTCTTGACTACACCATATCTCCATACCTCCTACCCATCTCGTTGTGGTTCCTTTTATATATCTTTAGTTGTAGAAGGTCTTTTCTGCTGGTGTTCCAGTTTTTCTCATCAGTAGTTGCTCTACAAGTAGTTGAAATTTTGGTGTGCCCATGGGAGGGGTCTTCACACTCCACCATCTTGGCCACTCCCCCCAGTGGCTCTTCTTTTCAACACTGTCCTGAAGATCCTAGCAGCTGCAATCTGGCCAGAAAAAGAAATAAAATGTATCAAGGTTGGCAAGAAATAAAAAAAACTGTCATTATTTGTAGCTGACTGTCAGTATTGAGAACATAAAATAATCTATAGACAAATTATTAGTATTAACAAGACTGGCAGCTAGAAATCATCATTGAGAAGTCAGTCACATCTCTAAATACTAGTAACACATAAAATTTTATTAAGGAGAAAGAATAATTTGATTACAAACCTCAGAGAAAGACCCACAATTTGTAGACATTTAATCAGTGACAGAGATGGCACTGGAGATAAGTGGAGAAAGGACGAACTTTCCCATAAATGGCATCAGATAGATTGTGAATAAGAAAAAATATGAAACTGGACTCCAATTTCACAATATACTAAAAAATATAATAAATTCAGGCACATTAAAGATGTAAATATAAAAGGCAAAATTTTGAACATTTTGGAAGATAATATAGGAGACAGTATTCATGATCTCAGATAGGGAAGGATTTCTTAAATAGGACTAAAAAAAAGAAAAAAACACTAATCATAATGGTAAATATTGATAAGTTTGACTACATTATAATTAAGAACCTCTCTATCAAAATACAGAATCAGTGAATCAACAATTATCTCAAAATAAAATATTAAAAATTTTGCTTAGTTAAATTCAAACACATTATAAAAAAAGTAAAGCTAAGCAAAAACCTGGGAAAAGTTACTTGCTTACATAAAATTGACAATTAATTAGGATGTCACATTCCAATAATAGGAATACATAAGGTATCATTATTTATGTAGCAAAAGCCAGAAAATGGTAAATATAAAGATGATCTAAAGATATGAATGTCTTAAATAGTATCAATTTGGAAATATCTCAAATATCAATGGAGAGTAGAGTAGATAAATTATGGTACACTAGAATGTTAAACAGAGAAATTTAAAAATGAACCCCTGCCTTCGGTATAACATGTAAATGTTTAAAAAAAAATGATGTCAAATAAAAAACTAAAAAGATATAGTAGAGGGGCTTCCCTGGTGGCGCAGTGGTTGAGAGTCCGCCTGCCGATGCAGGGGACACGGGTTCGTGCCCCGGTCCAGGAAGATCCCACATGCCGCGGAGCGGCTGGGCCCGTGAGCCATGGCCGCTGGGCCTGTGCGTCCGGAGCCTGGCCTGTGCTCCGCAACGGGAGAGGCCACAACAGTGAGAGGCCCACGTATCGCAAAAAAAAAAAAAAAAAAATACAGTAGAATACACACAGGTTTTATTTTATTTAACAAACATTTAAAAAATATAATTACCAGTGTTGGACCAGGTATTTGATGATTATTGATTCACTTAATTCTCTAAACAATTCAACAATGTAAACACTATTATTGGCTTCAGTTTAAAGATGCAGAAACTGAGGCATAGAAAGGTTAAGTAACTGTCCAATGGCACACATCTAGTAATAGGAATGGGCAATCTGGTTCCAGGGTCTAGAGTATGATTCCATTCACATAAACTTCAAAAGCAGGTACAGCTATACAGCATATTGTATGTGTGTGTGTGTGTGTGTGTGTGTGTGTGTGTGTATTTTTTAATGTTAAAAACAGATTAACAAAAAACAAAATACAGAGGGATTCAAAGAAATTGTCAATGTTCTATTTCCTTTTCCCACCCTAGTTTTATTGAGATACAATTGACATACAGCACTGTTTAATATGTACAGCATAATGACTTGACTTACATGTATTATTAAATGATTACCACAGTAAGTTTGGTTAACACCCATCATCTCTTACATATACAAAAGAAAAAAAGAAAAGAACACAAATATTTTTTCCTTGTGATGAGAACTCTTAGCAACATTTTCTTTCTCAGGAGAGCATCTAGGAGGTGTGTATATGGCTGTCAATTTTATTATCACTATTACTTTTCTCTGAAGTGTACATATACATTATACATGGTATTTCTTGGTATGCTATATTTCTCAATTTTTAAAAAGGTTAAAAGAGAGGGGGGCTTCCCTGGTGGCCCAGTGGTTGAGAGTCCGCCTGCCGATGCAGGGTAAATGGGTTCGTGCCCCGGTCCGGGAGGATCCCGCATGCCGCGGAGTGGCTGGGCCCATGAGCCATGGCCGCTGAGCCTGCGCGTCCGGAGCCTGTGCTCCGCAACGGGAGAGGCCACAACAGTGAGAGGCCTGTGTACCGCAAAAAAAAAAAAAAAAAAAAAGAGAGGGGTTGACCCTGAACAGAAAGTCCCTGTAGTGGAAGAGAAACCTGTACTTTCAGAACTTTTCTGTGAGTTAAGCCTGTGCCGAAGAAGACTGAATCATCCTGAAAGAATCCTACACAAGAGGACAGCCATGGAAGGCGAGGGTAAGCAAAAACCTGGGAAAAGTTACTTGCTTACATAAAATTGACAATTAATTAGGATGCCACATTCCAATAATAGGAATACATAAGGTATCATTATTTATGTAGCAAAAGCCAGAAAATGGTACCCCAACAGAAAGAGGATGAGTGGGTAGGATCTGAGAAGCTTAGGTTTGTCTGAGGGAACATAGTATAAATGAGGGTGCTGGGCAGTGGGAATGGGGAGAGCTGTCCAGGGAGCTCACAAAAGCAGTCCAAGAAAGAAAAGCCAGCATCTGAACTTCTGCCAGATGACAATGGCATCACAGAAGCAGGAGCTAGAGGTAGTAGAGAGAGAAGGAATGAAAGGGTAGAAACAAGTTAGAAGAGTAAAGAATGAAGGGGGAGGAGGGAAGCTTTGAACTGTAAGATTAAATTCTTAATATTAGATTGGACTGGACTTTATGACACTTACAAATGAGGCTTTTTGGTAATTCATGTTAATGACAGGGAAAAGTTAAAGGGCTCGGCCTGAGATAGTGTCCAAAATGGAAGACTTTACAGAACTTGTTTGAGGTCTAGGGGGAAGAATAAGTAAAATTTCCTGCTTGCACTTTACCAAGTTCAATAAACTAACAAATTCAGATTATACATAAATCTCTATCCCATTACCTTTTTAAAATAGGTTTACTGAGATATGATTTGAATAATTTAATATTCAATTTTTTAAAGTTTACAAATCAGTGATTTTTAATATATCTACAAGGTTGTAAAGCCATAATCACTAATTCCAGAATATTTTATTACTCCCAGAAAAGACACTATACAAATTATCAGTCATTCCCACTCCCACTATCCCCACAAGTGGCAACCACTAATCTACTTTCCATCTCTATGGATTTATCTATTCTGGACATTTCATATAAATGCAATCATGCAATATGTGGCCTTTTGTGTCTGGCTTCTTTTACTTAGCGAGGTGTTTTCAAGGTTCATCTATGTTGTAGAAGATACATCATGTTCCATCCTTTTTATGGTTATATAAATATTCCATTGTATGGCTATACCATATTTTGTTGTTGATAGACATTTCAGTTTCCACTTTTGGCTATTATGAATAATGCTGCTATGAACAATTGTGTACAGGTTTTGTGTGAACAGCTACTTTCAATTCTCTTGGGTATATACCTAGGAGTGGAATTGCTGTAGCAGATGGTAAACTCTATGTTTAACATTTTGAGAAACAAGCTGTTTTCCATGTGACTGCATAATCTTACAAACCCATCAGCAGTGTTTGAGAGTTCCAATTTTCCACATCCTCACAAACACTTGTTGCCCATCTTTTATTTTACCCATTCTAATGGGGGTAAAAATAGTATCTCATTATAATTTTGATTTGCATTTCTCTGATGACTAATGATGTTGAACATCTTTTCATGTGCTAATTAGCCATTTGTATATCTTCTTTGGAGAAATGTCTGTTTAGATAGAGCCTTTGCCCATTTTTAATTAGGTTTCTTTATAATTGAATTATGAGTTCTTTATATATTCTGGTTACAAATCCCTTATTATATAGATGATTTGCACATATTTTCTCCCATTCTGTGGGTTGTCTTTTTACTTTCTTTATGATGTCCTTTGAAACAAAAAATTTCTTGATTTTGATGAAGTTCTGTGTCTATTTTTTTGTTGTTGTTGCTTGTGCTCTTGTCTCTACCTTTTTTTAAAAAAAATACAGGTGCAACCATAATATACCCATAATTCCCAACCTGTTTTGTCTTAATAATAATTCTTGGGCATCTTTCCACATCTCTCTATCTCTCTGTCATCTCTATCTATCTATCTGTCTATAATATATATTTTTAATGGCTGCAGATTATCTTACTTTATGGCAGTAAATAACAAGTTCTCTACTGATAGACTTTTAGGTTTTTACAACTTATTGCTATTATAGTGCCACAGCAAACATTCCTGAAAATGTATATATCTTTATATATATGTGTGTACACACAGTACGTTTCTAATTGTAGGAGTGTTGGCTTAAAGAGTGTTTGCATTTAAAATTTTGACAAGTAGTACCGAATTATCTCCAGTGATGTTATATATATATTTTTAATATACTATCCTCTAATAGTGTTTGAAGCTGTATTGTGAACACATGGTATGATCACATTTTTTAATCTTTATGAATCTGATAAGAAAAAAATCTTGTTTGGTTTTGTCTTCTTTAATGTGTTTGAGGTTGACCATCTTTTATATCTTTATTGAGCATTTGTATTTCCTGCGGTATAAAGGGTTTCTTCATAATCTTTGTCCATTTTTCTAGTGGATTATTTGTCCTTTTGTTGAATTTTAAAAGCCTTTTGTATGGTAATAAAATTTGCTTTTTCTCAGTTATGTATGCTGTAAATATTTTTATTTGGTTATTTTTTTTTAGTTTCCTTATAGACTATTTGTTGCGCAGAAGTTTCAGGTGCTTTTGTAGTTGAATTTATCACTTCTTTAAAATGAATTTTAGCAAATCCTTTTTTCCCCTTTTTCTCTTAATTTTTCTCTAGGTGTTTTTTCCTATACTTCAAACTCTGAAGAGTCTGACGTTATTGACTCTTTTTCCCCCTTGATTTAATTATAAAAAACACTGCACACAATTCATTGAAAACTTAATTACAAATACTGCCTAGAATAGTGCCATGTACATAAGCCCACTGAAGAAATATTACTGAATAACACTTTCAAATTCATATTCATCTTACACTTTTCCATTCTAGATTATCTAAATAATTCTTTTTTTTTAAACATCTTTATTGGAGTATAATTGCTTTACAATGGTGTGTTAGTTTCTGCTCTATAACAAAGTGAATCAGTTATACATATACATATGTTCCCATATCTCTTCCCTCTTGCATTTCCCTCCCTCCCAGCCTCCCTATCCCACACCTCTAGGTGGTCACAAACTGCTGATCTCCCTGTGCTGTGAGGCTGCTTCCCACTAGCTATTTTACATTTGGTAGTGTATATATGTCCATGCCACTCTCTCACTTTGTCACAGCTTACACTTCACCTCCCCATATCCTCAAGTCCATTCTCTAGTAGGTCTGTGTCTTTATTCCCGTCTTACCCCTAGGTTCTTCATGACCTTTTTTTTTTTTCTTAGATTCCATATATATGTGTTAGCATATGGTATTTGTTTTTCTCTTTCTGACTTACTTCACTCTGTATGACAGACTCTAGGTCCATCCACCTCACTAAAAATAACTCAATTTCCTTTCTTTTTATGGCTGAGTAATATTCCATTGTATATATGTGCCACATCTTTATCCATTCATCCGATGATGGACACTTAGGTTGCTTCCATCTCCTGGCTATAGTAAATAGTGCTGCAATGAACATTTTGGTACATGACTCTTTTTGAATTCTGGTTTTCTCAGGCTATATGCTCAATAGAGGAATTGCTGGGCTGTATGGTAGTTCTATTTGTAGATTTTTAAGGAACCTCCATACAGTTCTCCATAGGGGCTATATCAATTTACATTTCCACCAGCAGTGCAAGAGTGTTCCCTTTTCTCCACACCCCCTCCAGCATTTATTGTTTCTAGATATTTTGATGATGGCCATTCTGACCGGTGTGAGATGATATCTCATTGTAGTTTTGATTTGCATTTCTCTAATGATTAATGATGTTGAGCATTCTTTCATGTATTTGTTGGCAATCTGTATATCTTCTTTGGAGAAATGTCTATTTAGATCTTCTGCCCATTTTTGGATAGGGTTTTTTGTTTTTTTGTAATTGAGCTGCATGAATTGCTTGTAAATTTTGGAGATTAATCCTTTGTCAGTTGCTTCATACACAAATATTTTCTCCCATTCTGAGGGTTGTCTTTTGGTCTTGTTTATGGTTTCCTTTGCTGTGCAAAAGCTTTTAAGTTTCATTAGGTCCCATTTGTTTAGGTCCCAAATTTTTGTTTTTATTTCCATTTCTGTAGGAGGTGGGTCAAGAAAGATCTTGCTGTGATTTATGTCATAGAGTGTTCTGCCTATGTTTTCCTCTAAGAGTTTGATAGTTTCTGGCCTTACATTTAGATTTTTAATCCATTTTGAGCTTATGTTTGTGTATGGTATTAGGGAATGTTCTAATCTCATACTTTTACATGTACCTGTCCAGTTTTCCCAGCACCACTTATTGAAGAGGCTGTCTTTTCTCCACTGTATATTCTTACCTCTTTTATCACAGATAAGGTGACCGTATGTGTGTGGGTTTATCTCTAGGCTTTCTATCCTCTTCCATTGATCTTTCTGTTTTTGTGCCAGTACCATACTCTCTTGATTATTGTAGCTTTGTAGTATAGTCTGAAGTCAGGGAGCCTGATTCCCCCAGCTCCGTTTTTCGTTCTCAAGATTGCTTTGGCTATTCGGGGTCTTTTGTGTTTCCATACAAATTGTGAAATTTTTTGTTCTAGTTCTTTGAAAAATGCCAGTGGTAGTTTGATAGGGATTGCATTGAATCTGTAGATTGCTTTGGGTAGTAGAGTCATTTTCAAAATGTTGATTTTTCCAATCCAAGAACATGGTATATCTCTCCATCTATTTGTATCATCTAATATTTCTTTCATCAGTATCTTATAATTTTCTGCATACAGGTCTTTTGTCTCCTTAGGTAGGTTTATTCCTAGATATTTTATTCTTTTTGTTGCAGTGGTAAATGGGAGTGTTTTCTTAATTTCACTTTCAGATTTTTCATCATTAGCTTATAGGAATGCCAGAGATTTCTGTGCATTAATTTTGTATCCTGCTACTTTACCAAATTCATTGATTAGCTCTAGTAGTTTTCTGGTAGCATCTTTAGGATTCTCTATGTATAGTATCATGTCATCTGCAAACAGTGACAGCTTTACTTCCTCTTTTCTGGTTTGGATTCCTTTTATTTCCTTTTCTTCTCTGATTGCTTTGGCTAAAACTTCCAAAACTATGTTGAATAAGAGTGGTGAGAGTGGGCAACCTTGTCTTGTTCCTGATCTTAGTGGAAATGCTTTCAGTTTTTTACCATTGAGGATGATGTTGGCTGTAGGTTTGTCATATATGGCCTTTATTATGTTGAGGAAAGTTCCCTCTATGCCTACTTTTGGCAGGGTTTTTATCATAAATGGGTGTTGAATTTTGTCAAAAGCTTTTTTCTGCATCTATTGAGATGATCATATGGTTTTTCTCCTTCAATTTTTTAATATGGTGTATCACGTTGATTGATTTATGTATATTGAAGAATCCTTGCATTCTTGGAATAAACCCCACTTGATCATGGTGCATGATCCTTTTAATGTGCTGTTGGATTCTGTTTGCTAGTATTTTGTTGAGGATTTTTGCTTCTATGTTCATCAGTGATATTGGCCTGTAGTTTTCTTTCTTTGTGTCATCTTTGTCTGGTTTTGGTATCAGGGTGATGGTGGCATTGTAGAACGAGTTTGGGAGTGTTCCTCCCTCTGCTATATTTTGGAAGAGTTTGAGAAGGATAGGTGTTAGCTCTTCTCTAAATGTTTGATAGAATTCACCTGTGAAGCCATCTGGTCCTGGGCTTTTGTTTGTTGGAAGATTTTTAATCACAGTCTCAATTTCAGTGCTTGTGATTGGTCTGTTCATATTTTCTATTTCTTCCTGGTTCAGTCTTGGCAGGTTGTGCATTTCTAAGAATTTGTCCATTTCTTCCTTGGCAGGTTGTCCATTTTATTGGCATAGAGTTGCTTGTAGTAATCTCTCATGAACTTTTGTATTTCTGCAGTGTCAGTTGTTACTTCTCCTTTTTCATTTCTAATTCTATTGATTTGAGTCTTCTCCCTGTTTTTCTTGATGAGTCTGGCTAATGGTTTATCAATTTTGTTTATCTTCTCAAAGAACCAGCTTTTAATTTTATTTATCTCTGCTATCGTTTCCTTCATTTCTCTTTCATTTATTTCTGATTTGATCTTTATGATTTCTTTCCTTCTGCTAACTTTGCGGTTTTTTTGTTCTTCTTTCTCTAATCGCTTGAGGTTCAAGGTTAGCTTGTTTATTTGAGATGTTTCCTGTTTCTTAAGGTAGGATTGTATTGCTATAAACTTTCCTCTTAGAACTGCTTTTGCTGCATCCCATAGGTTTTGGGTCGTAGTGTCTCCATTGTCATTTGTTTCAAGGTTTTTTTTGATTTCCTCTTTGATTTCTTCAGTGATCACTTCATTATTAAGAAGTGTATTGTTTAGCCTCCATGTGTTTGTATTTTTTACAGATCTTTTCCTGTAATTGATATCTAGTCTCATAGCATTGTGGTCAGAAAAGATACTTGATACAATTTCAATTTTCTTAAATTTACCAAGGCTTGATTTGTGACCCAAGATATGATCTATCCTGGAGAATATTCCATGAGCACTTGAGAAAAATGTGTGTTCTGTTGTTTTTTGATGGAATGTCCTATAAATATCAATTAAGTCCATCTTGTTTAATGTATCATTTAAAGCTTGTGTTTCCTTATTTATTTTCATTTTGGATGAACTGTCCATTTGTGAAAGTGGGGTGTTAAATTCCCTTACTATGAATGTGTTACTGTCGATTTCCCCTTTTTTGGCTGTTAGTATTTGCCTTATGTATTGAGGTGCTCCTATGTTGGGTGCATAAATATTTACAATTGTTATATCTTCTTCTTGGATTGATCCCTTGATCATTATGTAGTGTCCTTCTTTGTCTCTTGTAATAGTCTTTATTTTAAAGTCTATTTTGTCTGATATGAGAATTGCTACTCCAGCTTTCTTTTGGTTTCCATTTGCATGGAATATCTTTTGCCATCCCTTCAGTTTCAGTCTGTATGTTTCCCTAGGTCTGAAGTGGGTCTCTTCTAGACAGCATATAGATGGGTCTTATATTTGTATCCATTCAGCAAGGCTGTGTCTTTTGCTTGGAGCATTTAATCCATTCACGTTTGTGGTAATTATCGATATGTATGTTCCTATGACCATTTTCTTAATGTTTTTAGGTTTATTTTTGTAGATCCTTTTCTTCTCTTGTGTTTCCCACTTAGAGAATTTCCTTTAGCATTTGTTGTAGAGCTGGTTTGGTGGTGCTGAATTCTCTTAGCTTTTGCTTGTCTGTAAAGCTTTTGATTTCTCCATCAAATCTGAATGAGATCCTTGCCGGGTAGAGTAACATTGGTTGTAGGTTCTTCCCTTTCATCACTTTAAGTATATTGTGGCTCTCCCTTCTGGCTTGTAGAGTTTCTGCTGAGAAATCATATGTTAATGTTATGGGAGTTCCCTTGGATGTTTTTTGTCATTTTTCCCTTGCTGCTCTTAATACATTTTCTTTGTCTTTAATTTTTGCCAATTTGATTGCTATGTGTCTCGTCATGTTTCTCCTTGGGTTTACCCTGTATGGGACTCACTGTGCTTCCTGGACTTGGGTGGCCCTTTCCTTTCCCATGTTAGGGAAGTTTTCAACTATAATCTCTTCAAATATTTTCTCTGGTCCTTTCTCTCTCTCTTCTCCTTCTGGGACCCCTATAATGTGAACGTTGTTGCATTTAATGTTGTCCCAAAAGTCTCTTAGCCTGTCTTCATTTCTTTTCATTCTTTCTTCTTTATTCTGTTCCACAGCAGTGAATTCCACCATTTTGTCTTCCAGGTCACTTATCCGTTCTTCTGCCTCAGTTATTCTGCTATTGATTCCTTCTAGTGTTGTTTTCATTTCAGTTATTGTGTTGTTCATCTCTGTTTGTTTGTTCTTTAATTCTTCTAGGTCTTTGGTAAATATATCTTGCATCTTCTCGATCTTTGCCTCCATTGTTTTTCCGAAGTCCTGGATCATCTTCACTATCATTATTCTGAATTCTTTTTGTGGAAGGTGGCCTATCTCCACTTCATTTAGTTGTCTTTCTGCAGTTTTATCTTGTTCCTTCATCTGGTGTATAGCCCTCTGCCTTTTCATCTTGTCTATCTTTCTGTGAATGTGTTTTTTGTTCCACAGGCTGCAGGATTGTAGTTCTTCTTGCTTCTGCTCTCTGCCCCCTGGTGGATGTGGCTACATATATATTATTTTCAAGTGTTATAAAAACTGTTAAGATGTATTGTGATATACCTCAGTTCACCTCTTCATTTTGCTATATAGCCATATTCTCTGTATCTTTTCTCCAAAGTGCTCAAACACTCCAATAAAAAATTTATTCTAAAGGTAGCAACAAGAATTATTATGCCTCCATGAAAAAAAAAAAGCTCAACATTTCTAATTACTAGAGAAATGTAAATCAAAACTACAATGAGGTTTTACTTCACACCATGCAGAATGGCCATCAAAAAGTCTACAAATACTGAATGCTGGAGAAGGTGTGGAGAAAAAGGAACCCTCCTACACTGTTGGTGGGAATGTAAATTGGTACAGTGACAATGGAGAATAACATGGAGGTTCCTTAAAAAACTAAGAATAGAACTACCAGATGATCCAGCAATCCCACTGCTGGGCATACACCAAGAGAAAACTGTAATTCAAAAAATGCATGCACCCCAATATTTATTGCCACACTATTTACAATAGCCAAGACCTAGAAGCAACCTAAATGTCCATTGACAGATGAAGGGATAAAGAAGATGTGACATATATATATATGAGGATAATAGTCCATAGATATATAATGGAATATTACTCAGCCATAATAAAGAATGAAATAATGCCATTTACAGCAACATGGATGGACCAAAAGATTATCATACTAAGTGAAGCAAGCCAGAGAATGACAAATATCATATGATATCACTTATATGTAGAATATAAAAAAAATACAAATAGACTTATTTACAAAATGTAATAGACCCACAAACATAGAAAACAAATTTATGGTTACCAAAAGGGAAGGGGGGAGAGGGATAAATTAGGAGATTGGGATTAATATATACACATTACTGTATATAAAATAGATAACCAACAAGAACCTACGGTATAGCACAGGGAAGTAGACTCAATATTTTGTAATAACCTATAATGGAAAATTCTGAAGAAGAAAAAAAAAATATATATATATATAGTCACTGTGCAATACACCTGAAGCTAACACAATGTTGTAAATCAATTATACTTTGTTTAAAAAGAATAAAGTGTACATTAAAAAAAAGAATAATTTTGCCTGGATATTTGCAGGGTTTTGCTGGCTTGTTTTTGCTTTGCTTTTGCTTTTACAAATTTCTGGAAATCTGAAGTTTCTGGATTATGTATGGACTGCTAGAATTAAGATTTATGAGGATGGAGGTTATGTTCTTCCCTGCCGAACTCTCAGCATTTCATCCTGAGCTCTGTAAATATCTAAATTAAAGAATGAAGTAAAGGGAAGAAATATATTATTTTTTGTTCGAAGCTTGGTCTGATTATATATGAAGGCCTAGAATTCATAAACTGCCTTTATCTTTCTTTTACTGCCTCTTCTTTTTTGCAGTACGTGGGTCACTCACTGTTGTGGCCTCTCCCGTTGCGGAGCAAGGCTCCGGACACGCAGGCTCAGCGGCCATGGCTCACGGGCCTGGCCGCTCCGCCGCATATGGGATCTTCCTGGGCTGGGGCACAAACCCGTGTCCCCTGCAACGGTAGGCAGACTCTCAACCACTGCGCCACCAGGGAAGCCCCTGCCACTTCTATAGAATTAATAGGATATCTCCAGAGCCATGGATTACTGCAGGATCCCTCTGTGAAATGTCTCTGCTTCCCTTCCCTTTCTTGTTAGATGTGCTCCTAGGGGGCTTTAAGTTACTGATTAGGGGATGAGGTTCCAGAGTTTATAGAAGAAACTTTGAAGGCAGCTTTGTTGCTCATTTCAAGTGTGACATTGGGCATGTTACTAAACCTCTCCCAATGTTCAATTTCCTGTAAAATGGGGATAGTAATAATTCCTATCCCAGAAGGCTATAGAGGGTGATAAATGAGATAATTCATCTAAAACATTTAGTGCTGCTTGGCACCAAAGGAATCACTCAATAAATATTAGGTATTATCATTATTATTACTAGTACTACAATTATATGTCTATTTAACTGTAAATTCCATGAGAGCAATAACCATTATTTTTTAAGCTTCATACCTAGCATAGTATTTGGTACATGTTTGTTGAACTGAACTATGTTTATGATCTACAGAGAGAAATGTGAAGAATAAATATTCTTCATTTTTCCTGATCTCTTGGATGGGGAAGTGTAGGGAGAAAACAATAAGTTTGGCCTATTGAACCATAAGGGCTGATTGCCTGATCTATATTTCTAAATTAAAATTTAAATTCCCCAATATTTAAAGCTGTGGAAATTGCCTTATAACATCAAAGTGAGAAAACTTAAATTTGAGCAAAAGCCAAGCAAGGATACTTGCATGCCTATGATCTGTTTTTCCTTGCATATACTTCTTAGTTTTAAAAGCAATACAGGTGAAGTAAGAGATGATCAGGAAGAGAGAGGATGAAGTGCTAGAGAAATGTGTTTATTTACTTTATTTCACCCTGTTATTACATTAAGGGAATATTCCAATTGTCTTTGTAGCAAAGCAATTTCCCCCACCCACATAGAAAACTATCACAAGGTGATTCTTCCACCATGGCTAGATGCCGATCTTTCCACCTTACTTGGAAGAAGTTTCAAGAAAGTTTCCTTAAAGAAACTCACTGTGTAAATGCATGATAATAATGAGTTGTAAGTTCATTAGAACTTCTTCCCCACTCATGAATTGTGCATTTCTTGCCAAATCAACCTTTATTTGCACAACTGCATGTTTTAAACAACACATATTAAGTGCCATAAGTGGGGATAGTGATATTTTAAAATTCTCAATACAATTGATTTTTCTGAATTCCTTAGGCAGCATAATAAAAGAATTTTAAATCTCATATATAGTCCACTTTGAGTACCCTCTTAGAGCTGTCAGCCCATAACTCAACTGATAAAGTGACTCCACCAGACTAAAGTGGAGCCCATTAAAACATTACATCATGCTGTACACACTGAGCCAAGAAAGGATCTTCTCGTATGGTACCTCCATGAGTAGCTTGTCCAGTGAATATTTCAATGACTCAAGCAGTAATGATTCTACTCTTGCTTGAGAAAATATTTTGTAAGCTACTTATCTTGGTCTTAGGAAATTGAGACACATTGACTCTTCGAGCTACACAAAACATTTGTGATCATCAAGTCCAACCCTCTTGTTTTTGAAGCTTATCCAGGATCTAGTTCGTGGAAGAACTGGAACTAAAGCCCAGGTTTTCTGTTCTTTTCACTCCCTGACACTGATTCCTATTTATTTAATGTAAAAATAAGTGAGTTTATTTATATCACTTCTGTTCCTTCTGTAATATAATTAAGGATGTATTTTCCAAGCAATTGTTTTCACATGAGAAAGTTCTTCAATTTCATATTTTTGATGATATAGTATCTCTTCAGTTTTTAAAATATGCAAAAATTTAGAATTTTTTCTCTTTCAGATAAATTGTCATTTGATAAAAATTTATTACATTTAAGTTCTTTAAAATACTAAAACTAAGTGAAATTAGTGCTACTCAGTGAAATGTCAGTTACTGATTTGGGGAATGTAGCCTAGGACCCATATTTTAAAGTAAGACTTAGGTATAAACATATGGACATGAATGAATATCTACGTTTGAATATCTACAAACGTAGACATGAATGAATATCTAAACATTGCAGGTAACTGTTTCATTGTGTAGTAAACTAACAACCCCATTCTTTTCCAGTGACTATACTAGCAATGCAAATATAATTTGAAGTTATAATTTCATTTCTCTTAAGCAGTCTGTGAAAACTTAGGTATTAAAATTCTTAAGATTGTCCATATAGAGTCAAATATTTTCCATGTGACTCTTATGGCATGAAATTCATGAGGGTCACATGCCCTTAACTGCTTTAGGGAGCATAGCCCTTGAGATGACTCTGTTTCTCTCAGAATTCTATAAGGCTTTTCCTTTATGAACAGCATCTGACTCCTCAACCCAAGGGACAAAAATCTCATTGGCTAAAACATCCAGGGAATTATTTGTCTTCTTTATTACCATCATCAAATAAGTTCTCCTCTTAGAATAGTATCAAATCCAGACTGCATCATCCCCCTGTAACCTAGAGTGACATATCTAGAGTTTGGAGTCAGAACAGACCTGCGTTTAAATGCTGACCCTACCACTTAATAGCTGTGTCACTGTGGGAAAATTAAGGAACCTTGCAGTGCCACAGTTTACTAATGTGTTTAGAAGACAATAATTCCTACGTTTCAAGGTGTATGTACATAAAGTAATATATATAATCTGCCGCCAGATAATGCCTAAAACATACTTAGTTCTGAATAAGTTTTACGACTTATATTATTACCCTTTATACAACAAGTAATCCCTGCCTTCTAAGTCTTCAGGTACTTAAAGATCCTCACATTTCAAATGACCAAAACTAATGCTGATCATTAGGTGGCCATATTTTCTCAATATTTCTTTCTAGGCTATTTTATCTTCTTTTTAACACTTAGCTATCACATTTCTGGCATGTGCTCATTATGGTAAGACTTTTTAGTCTAGTGCTTTCCCTCTGTGGAAGACCAGAATCCTTAATTATGTACTTCCCCTTAGCCACATAACCAGGAATTTTGGAGCTCCTTAAGAAGATTAATTCAACTTGGTACCTTTGTCATAAATTAATTGACATTATGTGCATTGGTTTATTTCTGGGCTGTCTATTTTTTCCATTGGTCTATGTGTCTGTGTTTGTGCCAATACCATACTGTTTTGATGACTATACCTTTACAGCATAGTTTGAAGTCATGGAATGTGATACCTTCAGCTTTGTTCTTCTTTCTCAAGATTGCTTTGGATATTTGAGGTCTTTTGTGGTCCCACTACAATTTTTAGAATTCCTTGTTCTAGTTCTGTGAAAAATGCCATGGGTATTTTAATAGGAGCTGCACTGAATCTGTAGATTGCTTTGGGTAGTATGGGCATTTTAACAATATTAATTCTTCCAATCCAAGAACACAGGATATCTTTCTATTTATTTGTGTCATCTTCAATTTCTTTCATCAGTGTCTTATAGTTTTCAGAATATGGGTCTTTCACCTCCTTGGTTAAATTTACTCTTAGGTATTTTATTCTTTTTAATGCAATTATAAGTGAAATTTTTCCTTAATTTCTCTTTCTGATAGTTATTCTTGTATAAAAATGTAACTGATTTCTTTATATTTACTTTGGGTGAAATAGGTGAAGGGGATTAAAAGATACCAGTTATAAAATAAATGTCATACTGGAATGTAATGTACAGCACAGGGGAAATAGTCAATAATATTGTAATACCTGCATGGTGTGTAATGTATTAAAATATCAAATCACTGTTGTACACCTGCAACTATACTTCAATAAAAACATAAACAAACAAACAAAACCTGATACCATTTCTGCACCAAAGCTGCCTTTATTTTAGACTGCTGAACTGAGGGCTGTTTTATCAGCAAATCAATGGCAAATCTGGATGTGGAGCCAACAAGCTAGATTACCAGCTCTTTGTGACACTGAAAGAACACTTCCATTGACTGATTTCTTCTTCTGTGGGGTTTCAACAATACCTTAGTGAGAATCTGCCTAGAGACAGGAGCACCTTCCTGTACTTCGATATGATGCATCCGCACACTCACAGACAATTCTGGATTGGCCTTAACTGAAGAAATGGGAAGCCGGGAACTCTACTTAAGAATGGCAAGTCAACCTAACTAATAATTGCACTTACTTCTAGCTTTCCTACAGCAATAGTACTTCGTCTATATTACTTAACCACTGAATATATATGGTGTGGGTTTTTCTGCTTAGAAATAACTAGCTAATATTTATCAAATCCAATTTAGTTTTATTAGATAATTTTGTCTAATTTTCCAGATCCTTAGCATAATAAATAATCTGGCTCTAATTTCAATATATTTCCCCTTGGCACATAAATGGAAATGTCTCTATATTCTTCAGCACTTAGTGATTTTTGTTTGTTTGTTTGTTTCCTCATGGAGGCTGAAAGGAAGAGAAAATATACCCTAAATTAATAAATGCTTATGTGATTTACTTTAATAATTCAGTTTTGTGCCAAAGCCCAGAATGAATTATCCTTTATAAACATTAATAATTTAGTTTTGTGCCAAAGCCCAGAATGAATTATCCTTTATAGACAATCTCTAAAACTATGAATTTAATGTTTTAATAGTTGAATGTTATTAATGAGTGATGAAGAGAGATTTGAATAGAGAAAAATTATCAAAATTATCAAATGCAATATTTATGTAACTTATAATATATATAACTATTACCTAGGTGTGTGTATGTGTGTGTGTGTATATAAAATACATTGTTGAGGTAAATTTTGAATTGAAGCAAAATTTAATCCTATGATACAGACTGCTTATGGAGATACTATACCTATGAGGGTCTACATATCATTTTCTTGGCATTTTGAATTTGGGCTCCTCAATAATTAAAAATATTTTCCCTCCCAGTATTAGCTCAGTTATTTTTAAATGTGTAATTTTTAAATGGAGGAGATAAATAGAAAAATAAACCAAATACTCTCCTGTTCAACCATCATTATTTATTACCTCAGATCTTCAGCCTGATGAGCACTTTTGCTTTATAAAATCTGTCAATAACTCTAAAGTGTTTATCTGCAGGTTTGGAATAAGGAGAATTTAATCTGAAAATAACCCAGTTCCTCCTCAACAATTTGGAGGTTCTGAATTACCTATCCTAATATACAATTTTAGTTCATAATATTGGTACATATTTAATAACAAATATGCAGAATCCCTGTGGCTGTTTATTCTTTGCGATAAAATTCAAGATAGATTGTACTATAAATTTTTTTCTTGATTATTCATAAATATAGAGGGTGAGAAAAAAAGTATTAAGCTGAAATAGAGTTTTTAAAAACTTATGTTTGCTCTCATTTAATGCTATCAAACTGTTGAGACATTACCAAGAGCATGTTTTTCTAGCTAGTAAGCTATGTTCAGAAATGTTTTCCAGTTTAATACAAATACATGCATTCAGAAAAGGAAATTGCTGTGTCAGGTGTTGTTAGGTCCTAGGCAGATTGTTTCCTGTTTTGGAAACCACTGTGCCCAGTCATTCAGAGCTAAGATGATTCTATTTGCCCTCTAAAAGGGGAATTGCCTAGCTCAGTGAGAATGACTTCCAAATATTTCAGTGGAATCGAAGCTTAGCGTGTAAGACTCACTAGATACCTAAATATAAAACCATTTTGCTCTTTTCCTATAAATTGAAAATCTGCATTTTTATATTCTGTGATTTTTTACTTCTTTCATAATTAGTATCTTCATACCAAAAGAATTTTGACTTTGAATTTAAATTTTAATTTATGCTATCAATCTTATGAAATCTCTTCTAGTAAGATGAAACGTAATTTTATAGTTACAGGAAATTCTTGGCTACTCACATTGATAGAGACTCAAAGTTTTGGAGGTCACATTTTAGTCAGTAACCCATTTTCCCAATCATGTTTTCTATATAATCTGTTATTAATAAGCAAATTAATTGATGTAAATTTTATATTACTCCCGACTTTTACAATATAATTTGCTTTGTATACCCAACACTCTAACCTTCTTTCCTTTGGTAAATGCATTATATATATATATTTTTTGTAGAAATTTTCCTCTGACCACCTTTTTCTAGTAAGAGCTGCCAATTACTACCCAGTCACCTCTAGTTATAGTGATTGGACCAAGCCAGGCTAATAGCAAGCATTCCCCACGATTTTTCTAATTTAATCAGGGAAGGGACATGTGTACGGAGATATTTGTTTACTAGATGCGTTAACTAATTTGGGAATTTACTGTGATCATTTATTATTTAGTGTTTTTATAAATTGATAACAAATTTCCTCCTTACATAACAAAACTAGAAAGAAACATACTGCTATATTTGCACCTTATGTTAATATGGAATTTAACATTTTTAGGTAACCAAACGTGTTTTATTTTATTGCCACTAAGTTTGTAAAGTTTTCTTGCTGCAGTGTTTGATTAATGCTCTCAATAATACATTACACTAATACTTTCCAAGTTTTGAGCATTTGTTCATTTACTTTTGCCAAGTAGTAGATCATGTGGTTTCAACTCTGCAATGATAGAAAATGGTAATTATTTTGCTGAGTTAATTCTGGAAAGTAATAATTCCTACCTAATAAGCAGAATTCAGTGACAAGGAGACTATTTCCTCACTTCCTTGCTTTGTTTAAGGCTCAGGACCACCTACTGAGTGGGTGAAGTTAGAAAGGCTATTTGCAATTGCTTTTAAAAAGAAAAATAATTTATGCACCTGTTGCACAGCTGTAGTGACAGCCTAAGAGGGACAAAGCATGCAGGGAGTGTGCTCACTAGTTATTTCTTTCACATGAGGTGCAAACGCTTTGCTGTTTTAAGAATTCACATGCAAAGCATGAGACTAACAATATCCTCAATGAATTTTTCTGTGAGAGAGTCTATTCTGCCTTTCATCTTTAATTTGTGGAAAGTAATAAAGTGTAGCTGATTTCCAAAGGTATTCATAGGATAACTTCATAAAAGAGCTCATAGAATGAAAAAAATTTTAAGGGAAAAATGAGAGAAAAACAGAGAGAGAAAGTGATTTTTGAGCCACTTCCATCATGGAAAGTTCTATTGAACAATATCGCTCTGGAGAGATTCCTTTTTTATAAAAATACAGTTTCAAATAGAGCTTTGGATAAAATTATTAGATTCATTCCCAGTTTTATTTTCTCTTAGATCTTAAGATTTGTCTATCAAAAATAGAACAAAACCCAAAAATCATGATATGTTTTTACACTGGAATATTACTGAGCAATAAAAATGAACAAATTATAGGTACACACAAATATGGATAAACCTTACCTTTTTTTAATTTTTTTATTTTCTATTTTATTTTTATTTATTTATTTATTTTTGCGGTACGTGGGTCTCTCACTGTTGTGGCCTCTCCCGTTGTGGAGCACAGGCTCCGGACGCGCAGGCTCAGCGGCCATGGCTCACGGGCCCAGCCGCTCCGTGGCATATGGGATCTTCCCAGACCAGGGCACTAACCTGTGTCCCCTGCATCGGCAGGTGGACTCTCAACCACTGTGCCACCAGGGAAGCCCTTATCTTTTTTTAAAAAAAAATTATTTATTTATTTGGTTGCACCAGGTCTTAGTTGGGGCACACGGGATCTTCGTTGCCACATGCAGGATCTTCATTGTGGCATATGGGATTTTTGTTTTTTAGTTGCAGCGGCATGCAGGATCTTTAGTTGTGGCATGTGAACTCTTAGCTGTGGCATGTGGGATCTAGTTCCCTGATCAGGGATCGAATCCAGGCCCCCTACATTGGGAGCGTGTAGTCTTAGCCACTGGACCACCAGGGAAGTCCCTGGATAAACCTTATAATTGTAACGTTGAGCAAAAGATTTAAGATACAAAAGAAAACTATTAGTATATATCCCTTTACATAAAGTTCAGAAAGAGGGATGTATACACAGTTGGTAAAGACAACTATAACAAAATCAAGGAAGGGATTATTTTAAAATCATAATAATGGTTATGGGCAGAAGGCAGAGGGAGGAGGATATACTCTAGAAAGCATACATGGGTGGGCTTGTAGGTTGCCAGCAATGTTCTATTTCCTACCTTGTGTGGCAGTAACATCTGCGTTTTTCTATAAACTCTCTTGAATGTGTTATATTTTGCAGTAAAAATAAGCTAAAAACCACTGTCATAGTTAGTTGAAACTGCCTACTTTTTTGAAGATATAAAATAATTTTTAAACTGATACACTGAGGGATTATTTATAACTGCATGAAGTGTACAGGTTTTTAGTATGCAAGCTACAGTGTTACCTTTTAGTGATGAGAGGAAATCCTTCATTTAAAAAATGTTGGCAGTAGATTATGGTACACATACTTAAGTAGAAATAAGACGTTATTTCTTGTTCCCTGGTGGTTTACATAAATTGGATGGCATACTTTTATTCTATAAGTGTCTAGATGCTATAAATATCTTTACTAAGTTTGTTTTCATTTTCTTCTAGATGTCATGTCAAATAAAAGATTAATTGAGGTGTTTATGGATTTAAAAGTTGATACTGATTCAGTTGGAAGCATTAATTAAGAACAAGTTAGCACAAAAAATTCTCCTACTATCACTAAATCCAGATTAGACTCAAAATTTTCAGTTGAAAATGCTTCACATATTCAAAATAATCTCTTGTGCTATAAAATGTAAGGCTTTGGAGGCTTCATCCTCAGATAATTGTACAGCAAGAAGGATGATTTGCACTCAATTATTCCTATAACCCGAGGTGGTTATTTATAAGGAGATAAACCTGAATATATATGAGAACCCATGATTTGGAGCCTAACTACTCTTCCAACTTAATTCCTTGCTCCTCTACACTTCCCACTATGAGCTGATGAATATTAAGCTACTTGATATTTTGTATCTCCATGCCTTCAACTGTTGTGTGAAGATTCCTTTGGTTACATGTTAGAAAAGTCAATTCAAGCTAGGTTAGGAGAAAGTAAATTTAAAAAAAAGTTTGAAAAAGATATTAAGTACTTACTGTACAATTCCAAATCAGAAGTAGTAAATATTATTAAAATTTGATGATGTGGTTCCCACCGCATGGACTGACCCCATGCAAAAACACCTGCAACAGTTGTGGTTGGGCCTTACAGCCAGTCATACTAGAGGACCAGCCCAGCACACAAGCATACATGTAGTATTCATAACCCAGCCACAACAAGAGGGTATATGCAGCCCAAACATGGGACACTTCTGGAGTACCTGGTTCTGGTGGCCAGGGAAACCATGCTACTGGGTCCCACATAAAGCCACTCTTTCAAGACTGGGAGATGTAACTAATCTACCTAATATAGAGAAACAAACACAAAAAAGAGCTAGCTAAAATGAGGCTACAAAGGAATAATTTCCAAGAGAAAGGACAAGCCAAAACCTCAGAAAAAAAAAACTAAACAAGACAAAGATAAACAAGCTACCAGAAAAAGTTAAAAATGGTCATAAGGATAGTAGCTGAACTCAGGAGAAGAATGGAGGAATACAGTGAGAACTTCAACAAAGAGATAGAAAATGTAAGAAAGAATCAATGACAGCTGAAGGATACAATAACTGAAATTTAAAAAAATATGCTAGAGGGGATCAATAGCAGATTAGATGATGAAGAAAAACATATTAGTAATCTGGAAGACAGGGTAGTAGAAATCACCCAAGTAGAATAGCACAAAGAAAATAGGTTTTTGAAAAGTGAGACTAGCTTAAGGGATTTATAGTACAACATCAAGTGTACTAACATTCATATTATAGGGGCCCCACAAGGAGAAGAGAGAGAGAAAGGGACAGAAAACATATTTGAAGACATAATGGTTTAAAGCTTTCCTAACCTGATGAAAGAAGTAGACATCCAAGATCAGGAAACAAAGAAGTCCTAAACAAGATGAACTTGAAGAGATTCACACTATGACACATTATAATTAAAATGTCAAAAGTTAGAGACAGAGAATCTTAAAAGGAGCAAGAGAAAAATGTATAGTTATATAAAGGGGAGACACCAAAACAGTATCAGCTGAATTTTCAGCAGAAAATTTATAAGCCAGATGGGAGTGACACAACATATTCAAAGTGCTGAAAGAAAAAAAACTCACAAAGGAGAATACTCTATCCAGCAAGGTTATCATTCAGAACTGAAGGAGAGATAAAAGTGTTTCCCAGACAAACAAAAGCTAAAAAAAGTTTATCACCACAAACCACCCCGCTTACAAGAAATGTTAAATGTACTTGTTCAAACTGAAAAGAAGAACAAAAACTAGATATACAAAAAAGTATGAAAGAAAAAATCTCACTGATAGAGGCAAACATATAGTAAAGGTATTGATCAAATACCTATATAGCTACAAGGCTAAAAGAAAAAAGTAATACAATTATCTACATCCACAATAATTAGTTAAGGGATACACAAACAAAAAGATGTAAAATATAGCATGAAAAACATAAAACATAGTGGGAGGAGTAAAAATGTAGTGCTTTTAGAATTCACTCAAGCTTAAGCAACTATCAACTTAAAATAGACTGACATATACATAGGTTGTTATATAAAAACCTCATGGTAACCACAAACCAAGAACCAATAATAGGTAAACAAAAATGAAGGAGAAAGGAATCCAAATATAGCACTGACGAAAGTAATCAAATTGAAAGTGTAGAGAGCAAGAGAAAAAGAAAGGAATAGGGAACTACAAAAACTACCAGAAAACAAGTAACAAAATGGCAATAAATACATACCTCTTAATAATCACTTTAAATGTCTGTGGACTAAATGTCCCAATCAAAAGACATAGGGTGGCTGATTGGATAAAAAACAACACCCATCTATATGCTACTTACAGGAGATTCACATCAGAGCTAAAGACACACACAGACTGAAAGTGGGGGATGGAAAAAGATATTTCATTCAAATGGAACCAGAAAGAAACCTGGGTGGCAATACTTATTTCAGACAAAATAGACTTTGATACAAAGACTGTAACAAAAGACAAAGAAGGGTATTACATAATGATAAATCAACCAACAGAAAGATATACTACTTATAAGTATACGCATTGTAGGAGCACCTAAATACATAAAGCAAATATTAACAGACTTAAAAGATGAAATGGACAATAATAAAATAGTAGTAGGAGACTTTAACATCCCACTTATATCAATGGATAGGTTATCTAGACAGAAAATCTATAAGGAAACATTGACCTTAATGACACATTAGAGCATATGACTTAATATATATGTATAGAACATTCCATCCCAAAGCAGAAGAATACACATTCTTTTCAAGTGCACATGGAACATTCTCCAGAATACATCACATGTTAGGTCAAAAAACAAGTCTCAATACATTTAAAAAGACTGAAATCATATCAAGCATCTTATCCAACTACTACAGTATAAGAATAGAAATCAAATACAGGAAAAAATAGGATAAAACACACAATCATTTGGAGTATAAACAACTTGCTACTAAACAATGAATAGGTTGCTAAAGATATCATTGAGGAAATAGAATGACACCTTGTGACAAATAAGTATGGAAACCCAATGGTCCAAAATCTTTGGAATGTAGCAAAAGCAGTTCTAGGAGAAAAGTTCATGTAATACAGGCTTACCACAGGAAATAAGAAAAATCTCAAATAACTATATAACCTTACATCTAACAGAACTAGAAAAAGAAGAAGAACAAAACTAAATGTTTGTAGAAGAAAGAAAATATTAAAGATCAGAGAGAAATAAATGAAATAAAGACTAAAAAACAACAGAAAAGATCAATAAAACTAAAATCTGTTTCTTTGAAAATATTAACTAGATTGACAAACCTTTAGCTACATTCATCAAGAAAAAAAGAGAGGGCCCAAATAAATAAATTCAGAAATGAAAGAGAGGTTGCAACTGACATCACAGAAATGCAAAGGATCATAAGAGATTGCTATGAACAGTTATATGTCAACAAATTGGACAACCTGCAAGAAATGGGTAAATTCCTAGAAACATATAGTCTTTGACGACTGAATCAGGAAGAAATAAAAAATCTGAACAGACCAGTCATTAATAATGAAATTGAATCATTAATCAAAAATTCTCAACAAAAGAAAGTCATGGACCAGACAGCTTCACAGGTGAACTGTACATTTAAAAAAGAGTTAATATCCATCTTCTCCAACTATTTCAAAAAATTAAAGATAAAGGAATGCTCTCAGCCTAATTCTATGAGGCGAGTATCACCCTGATACCTAAACCAGACAAAGACAGTACAAAAAAAAAAGAAAAAGTAAAAGAAATTTACAGGCCAATGTCACTGATGAACATAGATGTAAAAGTTCTCAACAGAATACTAGCAAACCAAATTCAACAATACTTTAAAAATATCATACACCATGGTCAAGTGGGATTTATCCTAGTGGCTCAAAGATGGTTCAATATCTGCAAATTGATCAATGTGATATACCACATTAAAGTGAAAGGTAACAAATCTTAAGATCATCTCAAGATACAGAAAAAGCATTTGATAAAATTCACATCCATTTATGATAAAAACTCTCAGCAAAGTGGGTATAGAGGAAACATGCTGCAACATAATATAAGCCATATAAGCTAAACACACAACAAATAGCATATTCAGCATGAAAAGCTGAAAGCATTTTCTCTAAGATCAGGGAGAGGACAAGGATGCCTACTCTTGCCAGTTTTATTCAATATAGTATTGGAAGTCCTAGCTATAATAATGAGACAAGAAAAAGAAATAAAAGAATTCAAAATTGGAAAGGGAGAAGTAAAACTGTCACTGTCTGCAGATAACATAAAACTATATATAGAATACCCCAAAGATGCCCCCTATTAAAATGAATTAAAATGAACTAATAAAAATGAATTAAAATGAACTAATAAATGAATTCAGTAAGTTACAGAATGCAAAATTATTATATAAAAATATGTTGCCTTTCTATACACTGTCAATGATCTGTAACAAGATACATTTTTTTATAAATTGCATCAAAAGAATAAAATACCTAGGAATAAATTTAACCAAGGTGTATGAAGACCTGAAAACTCTAAGACTGATGAATTAAATTAAAGATGATGCAAATAAATTGAAAGATATATTGTGCTCATAGATTGGAAGAATTAATATTGCTGAAATGCCCATGCTACCCAAAGCAACCTACAGATTCAGTGCAACCCTTATAAAAACACCCATGACATTTTTTTTAAAAGAAATAGAGAAAATAATTCTAAAATGTGTATGGAAACACAAAAGACCCCAAATAGCCAAAACAATCTTGAGAAAGAAGAACAAATCTAGAAATACCACAATCCCTGATTTCAAACCATACTTTAAAGCTATAATAATCAAATTCGTATGGTATGGGCATGAAAACAGACACATAGATCAATGGAGCAAAATAGAGAGTCCAGAAATAAACTCATGCTTATATGATCATTTAAACTATGAAAAATGAGGCAAGAATATATGATGGGGAAAAGACAACCTCTCTTAAATAAGTATTGTTGGGAAAACTGGACAGCTACATGCAAAAGAATCAAACTAGACCACTTTCTTACACCATAACAAAAATAAACTCAAAGTGGATTAAAACCTTAAAAATATAAGACATGAAACCATAAAATATTTATCCTAGAATAAAACATAGAAAACCCTTTGACATTATTCTTAGTAGTATTTTTTTTTTAATCTCTCTCCTCAGGCAAGGGAAACAAAAAGCAAAAATATATAAATGGGACTCCTTAAACGAAAAAGCTTTTGCACAGTGTAGGAAACCATGAACATAACAAAAAAGCAACCTACTGAATGGGAAAAGATATTTACAAATGATATATCTGATCAGGGAACAATATCTAAAATTTGTTTTAAAAATTTATACAACTCAAAATCAAACACACAATTCAATTTAAAAATGGGCAGAGGACCTGAATAGTCATTTTTCCAGAAGACATACAGTTGGCCAACAGACACATGAAAAGATGTTCAACATCATTAATCAATTTTCAGGCAAGTGCAAGTGAAAACCACAATGAGATACCACCTCACTCCTGTCAGAATGGCTATCATCAAAAAAAAAAAAAAAAAAAAAAAAAGAAGAAAAGTGGTCAGAAGAACCTAGGGGCAAGACGGGAATAAAGATGCAGACCTACTAGAGAATGGACTTGAGGATATGGGGAGGGGAAAGGGTAAACTGGGACAAAGTGAGAGAGTGGCATGGACATATATACACTACCAAACGTAAAATAGATAGCTAGTGGGAAGCAGTCACATAGAACAGGGAGATCAGCTCGGTGCTTTGTGATCACCTAGAGGGGTGGGATGGAAGGAGTTGCAAGAGGGAAGAGATATGGGAACATATGTATATGTATAACAGATTCACTTTGTTATAAAGCAGAAACTAACACACCATTGTAGAGAAATTATACTCAAATAAAGATGTTAAAAAAAAAAAGACAACAAATAACAAGAGTGATGAAGATGTGGAGAAAAGGGAACCATTGTGCACTGTTGATGGGAATGTAAATTGGTATCGCCATTATGGAAATCAGTATGGAGGTTCCTCAAAAAATAGAAAAATATAACTATCACGTGATTCAGCAAATCCACTTCTGAGTATTTACCCAAGGAAAACAAAAACACTAATTAGAAAGGATATATGTACCTCTGTGTTCATTGCAGCACTATTTACAATAGCCAGGATATGGAATCAACCTAAGTGTCTATTGATACATCAATGGATAAAGAAGATGTGGTATATATATATATATATATATATATATATATATATATATATATACACACACAATGGAATATTACTCAACCATAAAAATTTGAAATCTTGTCATTTTCAGCAACATGGATGGACCTAGATAGTATTATGCCAAGTTAAATTAATCAGACAAAGACAAATACCATATCATTCCACTTATTTGTGGAACGTAGAAAACAAAACAAACAAAACTGAAACAGAAAAAAACTCATGGAGACAGAGAACAAACTGGTGATTGCCAGAGGGAAGGGTATTAGGGGTTTGGGAGAAATGGGTGAAAGGAATTAAGAGGTACAAACTTCCAGTTATAATGTCACAGGGATTAATAACTTTTTATGGTAATAGATGGTAGCTAGACTTATTAGGGTCATCATTATGTAATGTGTTTTAACGTCAAATCACTTTGCTGTATACCTAAAATTAAGATAATATTGCAGGTCAACTATACTTCAATAAAAAGAAAAATATTTGGCTTTGGATATTCACAAATTTTATGTATACTCCATGGGTAATTTTTTCTTCACATGAGATGATACCATTTATATTGCTCTTCCAATGTTTTTTTTCATTTAATGAACAACATTCCAAGACATTATTAAAGAGTAAATTAGATGAATTCCTCATTTTGTAATGGCTGCATTATGTAGTTTGACATATAGTTACAGTTTTAAACAAGAATTTATGGACATTATACTGGGACTATCTCATGCAAAATTCAAGGTAAAGTCAAACAACCATCAGGGAGAATAGAGGAAACAAGGAAACTCTGCAGCTGGAATCCTTTGACATTCCTTCTAGAGCTGTGTGATTATTATGTCTCTCAGGTAAAATTCCTCGAAGAGTATTGGGCTGGTCTAGCTGAAGTCAGGTGCTACACTTTGTCCAATGAGGTTTGACCAAAGGGTCAGGATCACATAGAAAATAACGTGGCTGCCAACAACCAATACCTGAGGTGGGATGCAGAGCCTATGTCTTGATTTTGTCTTTCTGGTGTTTATCCAGTGTCTTACCATCTCCATAGAAAGAGTTGTGACAAAGTATCTCTCTGTAATAAGTTGTCCTCCCCTAATATTTTCCCTTTACTTCAGTGTTTTACTGATATCATGTGCTAAATTAAAATATTATTTGTGTGACAGGCCCTGAAATTCAGGTTCAGAGTAGGCCAGCCCTGTGAGCAGCAATGAGAGGAGGGAAAGGAAGCCTGTATGAGACCTGAGTCATAGATCCTTGCTTTCCGTATCCAATACACCCTCCCCCATTTGCTTTGTCTAGCTCCCAACCTGCATGTCCAACTGCTTACCAATACCTTCATCTAGACATACAATGGATACTTCAAATCAGCATTTCCAACACTGAATTAACCTTCTTTTCACAGACTTCTACTTGTTCTGGCTTACCTCAATTAATAGCACCTCCAGACAACTCCTTCCTCACTCTGCTTTCCAATCAGTCACCAACTCCTGTCAGTTCTTCCTTTACGGTCTCTCAAATCACTCCACTTTTCTCCAGTCCATTGGCACTGCCCTAGTTTCGACTACCATATTCTCTAGTCTGGACAACTGCAATCTCTAACTCATCTAACTTATCTATTGCTTCCAGTCATGCTCCCTACAATCAGTTCTCAACCCTGCAGCAAGTGACAACAAAATTTTTCTTGCAACTATTCTCTCTTCAGAATAAAACCGGGAGTCCCTAGCATAGCCTGACACAGGATAGCATTGCTCAGTCAGCTAGGCATTCCACAAATTGCCATCTTCTTCCATCTTAGCCTCTATCTTCCTTCCTTATTACCCTTTTTCTCTATTTTCTTTTAGATCCCTGATTTCTTGCCTCTAGAGCAATGATTCTGAGCCTTGACTGCACATTAGAAAACTCACCTGGAGAACTTTAAAAAATCCTATCACCCTGGTCATCCCAAGCCAAGTAAATCAGAACCTCTGGGGGAGGAACCCAGGGATCAATATGTTTTTAAAGCTTCCCAGATGATTAAAACGTGCATCCAAGTTTGCGAGCCTCTGCATCTTGTTTATGTTTTCTTCCTCTACCTGACCCAATCCCTATCCCCACTTTGTTTATTCTCTCTCCCCCTCCCCAAGCTGCCTAGCTCCTACTCATCCTATAGATTTTAGCTTATAACATGGGCGCACCGGGAAACCCTTCTTAACCACAAGGAATAAATTATGTGAATAGGTGCAGAATTTTGAACAATAAAACTCTCAAGATCTCTAAATTCATATCTATAAATTATCCTTTGGACCATTTGATATCTATGTAATACACATTTTGCAGATTTAACTGTGTTTATCAGGCCAACAATATACATTCCTTAATTCATTACCAACTGTCAGAGTCTGTGCTAGATGATTTGTCTACATTATCTCATTTAATAATAAATGAGATTTATTTATAATTTTCAACAATCTTAAGGAAGTATTCAAATCCCATTTTATTGCTGAGAAAACTGAAGCTTGGACAATTTAATACATTTCCCAAATAAACACTAAAACTAAAGTCTAGATACCAATACAAGTCACAAAAAAGCAGAATATAAAATATTCCCCAGTCTAATTTTTTTTTAAAAAATCAAAGTACTGTGTAGTAGCAAAAACATAATTTGCAGATATGTATTTTGAGTTTCAACTTTTCTAAAAATTTAAATGTCACAGAATAAGTCAATTTTCATTGTAGTATAAAATTAATCAGACACAGTTAGTTGTTACATATTTTACAAAATACAATCTGTTGATCAAGTTACCTGGTTTTTTCCTGATCAACCCTTTTTTATAAAACTCCTGGCAATGAAGTTGATGCATTATTGAGATAAATTGTATGTCATTTTTAAATAAATTATGTCTTTCTGTTGGTTTGAGTGCTATAAAAAAAAATCACAGTATGGTGAATAAAAAGTTTTGAAATCCTTTAAACAAGAAACTTTTTTGAAATGTATGTTTTTTAAATGCTAGATGCTTATGGACAAAACTACTCAGCGGCATAGCAGAAGAATAATAAAAATGCCTAAATATCAGCTAATGATTTTACGACATACACCAGTGTGTCTGATAAGCACAAGATTCAGATAAGGGAAATGTCAACTTAGTTTATTTTGCTTTAAATTAGGAAACAGTTCCTTTACAGTTCTAATGTATACTTAATGGGGAGCCTTGTAAAAACAACAGTTAGGAATAAAAGCTTAAAACAAGATTTTTAGCAGTTTTAATGCTTCAGAGATCTTTGTATCTACCGCATTGTTAATAGACATTAAGGTTTCAGAACCAGAACATATACCTCACTCTTTTTATTCACTACCACTTCCTCTCTCCTCTCCTCTTCTCCCCTCCCCTTAGCTCTCATAATCTCTCTTTATTTTTTCCAGCTTGCTCTGTGTGCTTACCTCCTGTATAATTAGCATAAATAATCAGCAATATAGGAGCGGTGTGGTACAAATGGCACACCTTGGTTGTGTTGTCAGCAACCACTTCAAGTGGTGGCAGTCTAAACATTTGCACTCTTCTTGTCACAATGTCTCATATTTAAGTATTTCATCACAAGTAATTCTTTTAAAATCCAGTAGGTAAAATATCTGTATGTCTCTCCATGGTTAATACCTGACCCATAAGCCACATTTCCCTATCCATTGAAGTGTTGACTGGCCAAAACACTTGACTCTACATGCCTGGAAAGGGTGTTAGCTACAGATCAGAATTATTCCTTCAAATTAAAACAAAGCACAAGAAACCAAAATTGTTCTTCCCTATTAAGAACTGAGCAGAGGAAAACAGAGGGTTTGTTTAGCAGTAAACCAAGTAAAACCAGGGCTATGGTACCTTCTACTTTGCCAAGGCTAAAGTAAGGCCATGACTTCAGGGATTACAAGATTCCAGGAAGGGAACAACCTGGCACTTTCTGGAGCCAGTTATTAATGTGATAGATAAAAAAATAGCAGAGGTTCCCAGTAAATAATAAAATATGCAGGAAAATCTCTTATTTGTTTCTTTGCCCATTCCCTGTCTTCACTGCCAGACTCAAGATTCTGGAGTTACTATTTCCCCTCCTTGTGCTCTGTTGAGTATTCTGTGGGTCTTCCCAGCTGGAAGACAATTTTTCATTCCCATTCTTCCCAAAGAAAGTGTGAGCTTCTTTAGCATGTAATAATGAATTCCCAGTTTTGAAGAGGTAGAAAACTCTAATTTCCAAATCACTAGTACTACTCCGCACCCTCCTCCATCCCCACACATATATGGGGCCCAAGATGTGTACAAGGACAAAATTATACTGTTAGATAGTACTGTACAAACTAGTCAGATTCCCTAACTCAAAAGTGAAGGAATTGTGGGTGAGAGAATTCATTTGCTCAAATTCACACTAGTTACTGGCTAACTAGAATAGGATTTAGAGTTCCAGTTGAGTATATTTCCTAACTATTTATCTTAGTAAACTAATTTTGTTTACAAAATTTTATGACATCTTTTAATATAAGTTGGAGACCCCTGTGTCATCACAAAACTCGGGGTGGGATCACTGCCAAAGAGAAGCAGAGGATTTAATTGAAATTTAAAAAAATTCAATTTGTGCTGTGTTTATTCACAAGCTTCACTGATGCCAGATTTTTTTCCTTCAGTGTCTGGGTTTTGTTGGCACAAAAAATTACTCCCCTGGGTGATCTGTTTCTTTTCATAAATTTGCAATGCAATTTCAAATGTTGCATTTTCCTTTGATTTGTCATTGTCATCCTTTCCAGTATTGACTAACCATTGCACACCATTTTCTTTTTTTAAAATTTAATTTATTTATTTTATTTATTTTTGGATGTTTTGGGTCTTCGTTGCTGCAGGTGGGCTTTCTCTAGTTGTGGCGAGTGGGGGCTACTCTTCTTTGCAGTACACGGGCTTCTCACTGTGGTGGCTTCTCTTGTTGCGGAGCATGGGTTCTAGGCACGCGGCCTTCAGTATTTGTGACCCGCGGGCTCAGTAGTTGTGGTGCACGGGCTTAGTTGCTCTGCAGCATGTAGGTTCTTCCTGGACCAGGGAACGAATCCATGTCCCCTGCATTGGCAGGAGGATTCTTAACCACTGTGCCACCAGGGAAGCCCGCACACCCTGTTTTCAAACAAGATGGTACAGCTTCTTCAGAGAAACTACTGAGAAACTTGAGGAAGATTACCTGCTTATCTAAGGTAATTGCCTCTTAACTCTCTGTTTTTTGTAGCTCTTCTTCTTGACCCAGGTAGGTGGCTTCTGGAATAAACCAACTGGACCAAACCCATTCTGAAAACCTGTCTTAAGAGGTCTTATATCAGCTTTGCTTCACACTCATTTGCCAAACATCAAATAGATCCCTTCTCCTCTTCATTAGGTCTCCAATGACCAGCTGATTTAGATGTAGACTTCATGAAGTCCATGCATAATTGTTCTTACTTTGAAGCATTTAGTTCAATGACATATCTATGATGTATCTATGTTAAGTGCTAGCTCTGTAAGCACATGTGATGAGTGCTTCCCAAACGTAATTCCAATATACAATTCCATATTCTCCAATATCCAGGACACCCAACAGGTACTACAAAATATTACTTAGCTGCAGCCTGTGCTCTGGATCATGACACTTCTTCAATCCCAACCACACCTTTACATTGGAAACTATAGATATCGTTTTCCCTACTTTTAAATTTAGATATAACTAAAACATTGCATGCTTATCTTCCAGACTGTGAGGTCCTTAAGGACAATGACTATAAAGTATTTAACTTTGACTTCCCAGTGACTAAAAGCCTGATGTTTTAAGGGTATTTAATAAACGATGAATCAATAAATAAATGAATAAATAAGAAATGAATGAATGTGCTTCAAATCCCTCCCATACAAAGATAATGCTATTGATACTATACATTAATTAAGGCCAATTTTCTCTTCTGTGATAATTGTTTCTTTGCCCTTTCCCTACCGCAGCTCCCTTTCTTCATCTCCACCTCAAAAGGAACTATCCCTTTTCTGCTATGGTCCAACATTGTAGGAAACTGCAAGGCTTGTAGAAGATGCTGGTCTCATATATCAAAATAATAATTTGGCATGGCTTAATAAATTATCGGATATTAATTAGGGACAATAATCAGAATTCCAATCTGTAAGCAAAACTAACATTCTTCATTAACATATTATCTGGGGCCTGAGCATTGAAAGGGGCCACACCATTTCAAAGTTAGGGAAGCTAGACTGGAGCTCAGTTAGGAAAGGAATTGGAAGCAGAGTAAGATGGAGTTATAATACCAACTAGTGTGAAAATAGATGGGAACTTCTAAATGCAACCACAGAGACAACTCATATCTTCCCCACCCCCTGCAAGGAGATTGGATTTTTGATGGTTACTCAGCAACCACACTCTTTTGCACATACCCATCTCAGTGACTTCTCACTTTTTTCCCTTTTAGAGCTGCCTTTGATATTCATTTATTACTCACATTTCAGATATCAGCAAATGTACAGTTTGTTCTGAAATCTGAACCCTACTCAAGATGGTCCATCTGCTACAGAGAGTTCTGTGTCACTGACCACACAGACTAAGGACAATAGCTATGGCAGAGTATTTTAAATGTACAAATCCTTCACTGCTGAGTTCCACTTCTAGAAATTTAATCTAAGGAAATATTCAGAAATGTGCTCACACTGATTTCTCATTATTTATAATGTCAAAAAACTGGAAACAATCTTAAATAAAGTTGTACACTAGAAATTGGTTTAGTAAATTATGATACCTCCATACAATCAAATACCTTCAACTAAAAATCAAGTCATGATGCCATATTAACATTTTTATTATCATGAAAACCTGATTATCATATATTCTTTTAAAATGCATACTATTGAGTTATTTTATTACATATGTAAATATGCACATGAAAAAATCCTAGAAGGATAAAAGTAAAATGTTAACAGTGGTTATCT
This sequence comes from Monodon monoceros, assembly GCF_005190385.1. NCBI lineage: Eukaryota > Metazoa > Chordata > Mammalia > Artiodactyla > Monodontidae > Monodon > Monodon monoceros. The sequence goes on from NW_021703783.1 coordinate 28,498,084, forward strand.
TTGGGTGGTAAGATTATAGTAAGCATTAATAACTTTTTAGTTTTGGGGCTAGGTTTCTGATTTGAAAATATATTATTTTGTAACTAAAGCATTAATTAAAAAAAATAGAACAGGCAAAAGAGGAGATTAACTATTTGTTGGGAATTCAAGAGCAATGAAATTTCTCCCTTGTCTTCAAAATTATCTCTGCAATAAGCTTATTGATGTCTAAAATTTAAATTTAGAGACTCATTTCTTTGTTCTTACTATCTTTTGATATCTTTCAATATCTATATTGAAAATATATCTAAAAGGCAAAACATTCATTCCACTAAGCATTATACAGATAGGAGGCCAATGCTTTTTAAGCTATGTCTGTGAAATCAATTTATTAGATCTTAGCTTGAATATAAAATAAATTAAATGGAGTAGAATAGAAAATATCTGAGTTTATCCTTCCTAATAAAGGAAGGTATTATTTCAGGATACTTTAAGTTCAGTTATATATGTGTGTATTGGGACATGAGGTAAAATGTATTCTTTATGGAAGGACATGGTTGATCAGTTTGAAATTCACTGTGATAGTGTGAACACATAGGCTAGATCTTCTTCTGAAACGTGTTTTTGATTGTGGCAGAAGATATTTGTGAAAGGGCACTGGATGCTTCAAGTAGTTGAAAGGGAAATTCCTAGGTTTTAAGAATGCAGAAAGGGAGATGAGAGTATCAAAGGACACAATTCATTCTGTGGCTGTCTTTAGCTCCCTTTGGCTCCCCTGGGGAAACTAAAATATAGCACAGAGCCCCATTCAGCAGTTGTAGCGGATAGAACTTTTATAGTTAACTAAAGTTTAGGAGTATAGGATCAGTGTAACTCATTGAGCTCTTTAAGATCTTATTATCTGTTGGTATCTACAATTTGTTGGTACTTGTTCTGTGGTGTGAAAGTGAAAGCATACACCTCAGGTTAGGATTTGAACCCAAGGGCTGGGACTCAAACCCAGCCAAAATCCATATTGGGACTTGAACCCATGGTCTTTTAATTAGAATTGTTCACCTGGTGTTAGGGCTTACTGAGGCTCAGGTTCTTTGTGTTTCACTGCAGAATGAATTCAGCAAGAAGCAAAGTGATAGGCAAGAAGTAGATTTATTAATATAGGATGCTTGTGAGAGATGTAAGTGAGCAGGCAAGGGGGCTCTGCCCCAAGAATTAAGTAGGCTACATTTTTATAATCAAAAGAAAGTGGGGAGGGGAAGAAGACCAACTTCCTCATTCTTTGAGTAGATGTCAGGCTTACATTATTAGCTCCTTCTCAACATCGGGCAGGAGAGTGTTTGACCCTATAAGGTCAAACTAGGACTGTTATGGCACTTATTCAAATCAGCAGAAGGGTGGTACTATATACTAAAATATGTTAAGTCATCTCAGGTTTCAGTATAATGAGAGTCTTCCTTCTACTTTGGAATGTCACCTTTCCCTTGGTTATTCCTATCCTTGGTTCTAAGGATCATTGTCTTGCTGGACTGAACTAGCAGAATGCAGGCCTCATTTTTTCACTTAATGGCCTGGGCCTTTCTTGTGCTTTTATTGATGGCTTTATAGTTAAGCAAGCCTGCTTTGTTCCACAACGTTCTGATAGTTTTCTTGAGTGATCATTAATGTATAGTGGTTTCCCAAAGTTCCCTCTATGATGTATAATCCCCTAATGGGATTTCTAAAACTACCTGTGTAACTATCCTACTCTTTCCCTATCAAAAGTGGTACTAATCTGTATAAACCACATTTATGGTAACTGAATGATCAAATATATTGATATACTTCCAAATAACATAAGGAAGAGACTGTAGTGCCTTCTTTGACCTTCTAGAATCCAAGATTCTAAACAGTTTGGGAAGTCAAAATTTATCCTGACTTCTTATTCTGCACCAGTTCATGGATTTGCATCCTTTCTTGGATATTCTTTGTTGCTATACAGCCCAGAACTTCTCATCTGAGCAAAGGAATCTGGGGAAAAATACAGTAAATTGTCATGATTTTGTGTGTTGCCTCTTCAATGGATATTTGCATTCAAAGGAGGACCTAGTACTGTTGAGAAAGATCTTTAGCACACAAAAATGAGTCCAATCTGTGACAGGCCAGGAATAGATCTGTAGTGGATATTTCTCATGCTTTGACCTTTGTAATCTTTTGACATCCTCCCCCAAGGTAGACATCTAAGCCACAGACAGGTGACCTTAGCTCTGCTAATCACATGCATTCAGTTGAGACTTTCAGTTGGAGGAGAGTAATGTGAGGAGGCAGGCATTGTATTAAATACATTTTTCTAGTGAAGGTGGTTGCAGCAGCATACAGTTTTCAGGGCGGCAGTCATACAGTCCTTGGTATCTAATGCCCAAGGTCAGTGGTGTGAGTTGGGTTGTCTGTGCCCAGTAGGAGAACAATGAGATCTTGGCTGTAGTGGTTCTGCAATGTGATTGGGGCTTTGTTTCTGGCTGCATTGTTTACAAATCTGACTCTCTGGCTGTCGTAGAAATCTGTGCCATTTCTAGTATCTGTTAACATATTTCTTGCTGTTTAAATTAGTTAGAATGAGTTTTGTTGTTTGTGACTAAAAACTTCAATTGGTTACTGTCTTCCTTCAAATCATATTATGTAGACAAAGGTGGGCGAACTATGGGAAAATCCACCGGTGATGTCAGATGGTTCTTCCATGTACGTTATCTAATACTTACCTATGTATATTTTCTTTTTGGGAAGGACAGAGAACAACTGATGGAAATCTATTATTTAACTTTTAGTTATTTGTATAAGTGATGTTTGGTTAGAGTTCTTAAAGGTGAATTATTGAAGACTAGGGTGAAGGCCTTGAGATATAAGTCAACTCTTTCTTTTGACATTTGCTGGAATGACTACTTTTTTCATGTTTTGTTCTACTAGGAAGAAATTGTATTATTGAATTTACACTAATTAATGGATTCTGTTCATGTGTACAAGAAATAAAGTAAAAGAGTTATAAAGTAGATAAGTAGATAAAAAATTAAAAAATGACATCCTTTTATTCATTCATTATAGTCTTTAAACTATAAAACATTACAAGCAAAATAAAAATTTCAAAGTTGTTTTCACTTTTGTATTGACCCAGTCTATCTGATAAATAATACAAAAGTATAATTTAATCTACTGCTTGGCACATAGAGATCAACAAATACTTTTAACTAAAAGAATAAATGGCTTAGTAAGGAGAACCGAAGTTCATGCAATTTACATTAATTCAATGGGCTTTACAATCACAACAGCCAAACTTTCTGCACCATTGCTTCAAGAATTCTGTTGAATTCACATATTGGGAGGAGCATAATGAAAACCAAACATTCAGGTCATTAAAATGTTACACAGAAAAGACAATTTTAAAGTTTTTATTCAATATGCATTAGTGTGTGTGTGTTTTCTTTTTTAAAACTAGTTCTACTTTTAATTCTGAAAGATGAAGCTAATCATTTAGGAATTGTCATACTATCTTTTTCTTATAATTTGCTAAGTGGAAGAGTTTTTGAGATTAGGCTTAAGTCTTCTAAGGCCCAATAAGCAGATGAGTAAATATCAGTGACTAACATTTGAACTTTAATCATGATTATGATGGTTTAAGTTTTTATTAGCCACTTCTACTATAACTCTCATCAGCAAAGAATCTGAGTTTTGGGGCTATTTATGAAGAAAAATGGCTTCAACATTGCAATACACAGAATGAAAGCATTGTGTGTACCATGAGACTTTTTAGGTACATATCAAATTAGTGTAACTGTTAATTACATTTGGAAAAATGGGAGGAAAGTGTAGATTGAAAATTCTGACCTGGAGTAGGCTGACAGTGAAAATAATTAAATAAAGTAAAATACATCTTGTCAACTCAAAAACTATCTATTTTCAAGGTTTTCTGGGTTAGGCGGCATTTTTAAAATTGCTTTGAACAAATGTCTTTGAAATGTTTGCAAAACTACTTGGAGAAGCTGAGCTAATGTTTCTTAAGCAAGAAGCTGGAAGGAAAAGAAGGGTGGTAGCAGGCTGCTGAAGTAAAACACTTCTGCACAGAGTCAAGTTTATGGTGGCATTGAAGAGCAAAACTGGAGCTGGACAGATTTGGTCTCTGTGTTATTTAATCTCTCTATTTTTCAGTTTCCATATTATTAAATGCACTTACCCTTCAGGGTTTTAAGTGTTAAATGAAAAGTACTTTGCATAGTACATGGAATGTAATAAACTCCATAATAAATGGTGATGATGTGGTAATAATAAAGGTAATGATAATGCTATTTTGAGGGAAGCAGGCAAGAGGAGGGCAGTGTTTTTTATATGTGCTTGTTAATTCTCATGCTGCACATAGACCTACTAAAGCAGAACTTCAGGGCTTGGGACCTAAAAAAAAAATATATATATATATATATATATATATATATATATATTTTTTTTTTTTTTTTTGCGGTATGTGGACCTCTTACTGTTGTGGGCTCTCTTGCTGGGGAGCAGAGACTCCGGATGCGCAGGCTCAGCGGCCGTGGCTCACAGGCCCATCTGCTCTGTGGCATGTGGGATCTTTCCGAACTGGGACACGAACCCGTGTCCCCTGCATCGGCAGGCGGACTCTCAACCACTGCGCCACCAGCGAAGCCCTAAAAAAATATATTTTAAAAAATCCCCTGGAGACTGTGTTAATAGGCTAACTTTGACGACCACTGGAATTTAGTAAAGGTTGCTGGCATCTTATTGACTTTTGTGGTGTGAAGAAAACTGTAACCAAGAAAAGAACTCATACTTCTTTACACCTATGTGAATCTCTAGATGTGATATGAAACTACCTTACAGCTACACACAAAGCTTGTGTGTTAGCTTAAATAATCTCTTCAATTAAAAAATAAGTAAATAAACAGATCTTAACATTCTTAAGACCAATAAACACACTGAAAAAGCAAATAGCTAAGCCTATGTTGATTCATAAATAATATCTCTGACCAGTGAAGGTATCAGCTGTAGGTGGTTTGGAACTCAAGTGAGACCTGAGGCAGAGTTTACAAACACTATTTTCCTTCATATTCCTAATAGTTGTCCTCTAATCCTATTCTAGAAAACTCAGTGTCACCATGGGGCTGCAATCGTAATTCTGACCCCATAATTTTCTTCTCTGACAGATAAGGTGGACCCATGGACACTTCTCTGCATCCTTAAGTGGATAAGACCAAGCTCTGGGGGTAAAAAGTGTTAGTGAGGATGTGGAGAAAAAGGAACCCCTGTGCACTGTTGGTGAGAATTTGGGCAGCCACTATGGAAAACAGTATGATAGACTCCAGCAATCCCACTTCTGGGTATATATCCAAAGTTATTAAAATTAGGATTTCAAAAAGATATCTGTACTCCCATATTTATTGCAACATTATTCACAATAGCCAATATATGGAAACAACATAAGTGTCCATCAAAAGATGGATGGATAAAGAATATGTAGTAGGGCTTCCCTGGTGGCGCGGTGGTTGAGAGTCCACCTGCCAATGCAGGGGACACGGGTTCGTGCCCCGGTCCGGGAAGATCCCACATGCCGTGGAGCAGCTGGGCCCGTGAGCCTTGGCCGCTGAGCCTGCACGTCCAGAGCCTGTGCTCTGCAACGGGAGAGGCCACAACAGTGAGAGGCCTGTGTATTGCAAAAAAAAAAAAAAAAAAGAATATGTAGTATATACATTGAAATATATACAATGAAATATTATTCAACTGTGAGAAAGAAGGAAATCCTGCCATTTGCAACAACTTGTATGCACCTTGAGGGCATTATGCTAAGTGAAATAAGTCAGACAGAGAAAGACAAATACTGTATAATATCCATTATATGTGGAATCTCAAAAAGCCAAATTCATAGAAAGAGAGAGTAAAGTAGTGGTTACCATGGCTGGGGGTGGGGAAAATGGGGAGATGTTGGTTAAAGAGTACAAACTTCCAATTATAAGATTAACACAGGATTAAATATACAGGATTATATTTAATTACATAATTAAATATATTAAATCCTGTATATTAAATATTATATTTATATTATATTTATATTATGCTGTATATTTAATCCTCAGAATATATAAGATTTTCTGTGCATATAAGATTTTATATGCACAGAAAAATATCTATAATCTATGCTTATAGTTAATATTGCTGTATTATATACTTGGAAGTTGCTAAGAGACATCTTAAAAATTCTCACCACAAAAAAGAAACAGTAAATATGTGACAGGACCAAGGTGTTAGCTAATGATACAGTGGTACAGATTTTGCAATATATAAATGTATCAAATCAACACATTGTACACCTAACCTTACACAATGTTATATATCTATTTCTCAATAAAGCTGGGAAGAAAGGACTAAACTCTGAGATATCAGTGAATGTTTACTGGACTGTAAAATAAAGCAAATGAAATTGCTTCACTTATTTAAAATGACTGTGAAGATTTACTGAAGTCCATGCATTTGCTCCCAATCTTGAGTCCATGCAATGCATTTACTTTAGGTACTTTTGGAATAGTTTGTATTCTCTGAACTCAAGTCAGTCACATGTTCTGAGATATAGTCTGCATAGGAGCATTACCTACTGCGATATACTCAAGTTTACCACTCAGGGAAAAACGTCCTTTTAAAACATAATTTTAAAAGGATAAATCTGACTTCTGGAAGATTGAGAGGGAACTAGACAATGACCCTTTAGCAGCACTTTTTGGTGAGCATCAAAGGCAAGACAATAACATTCATAATGTAACATTTGTATAACACTTTACAATTTAGAAAAGGCTTTGCAAATGCTGTTTTACATTTTGAGTTTTGAGAACACTTATTTTATTTAGTTTGATTTCTGTAGTCAAAAAGAAAAGGAAAAGAGAGCAACATTAAGGAATTACCTGCCCAAATATACAGGTATTAACTGCTGGAGTTGGATCTTTAGTTTCAATGCTCTATTGACTAAATGATGTTCATGACTTCAAGTCCAATATTTGCATTGTAAAAAGTTTATATGATCATGGTTTGTATGTAGTAAAGAAATACTAGCTTATCAACTTTTGGTGTTGATTCTAAAATTAAGTATGATAGTTCCTTTACAGAGGTTTTACTAATTGGGTCAAGGTGCTAACTTATTGAATCCTCAACTAGGAGATAACTTCGTATCACAATTCATAGTGTTTCATAATATCCTCTGTGTCCACATAGAAATTTCACTGGTTTCAACAATTCTTTCTCAACAGGTAGTTAGAAAAAGAAAGCTACCATATTAAGCACACAGATATATTGCAGAGATTCTTGTATGAGGAATAAAATTCTAAAATTAAAAGGGTAATAATAAAATTCTCATTGAATTAATTACATAGAATGAGACTCAGATCCAATAATAATTACATAGTGTTTTAATAACACTCTATAATCACTAACTAGATAATTCAAACATCTTCCCTACAAAGTAGTGTGAATATTATCTTTGTGGTTTAGAATTATCATTTCTGATTAAATGTTTTTATAAAAATCATGCCACTTCATTGTATTTATAGCTTGTTTCTTCTCACTAATTTAAAGAACTTAACTTAGACATTAATTAAGCCGTCTGTCATGATTCTGTAGCCATGTGTTAATTTTCTGATAGGTATGGAGGGGAATAAAGGAGAGGCATAGATTTACACTATAGGATATGTATACATATACAAATGTGTGTGTGTGCACCTATGCTAGATTGTGAAAACACACATATACACACATATACATACCCTGTGTAATTCATAAAGTCTCTCAGAATGTACTACTAACCATTTTAAATGGAAATCATTGGGAGCTGAAAGGGTGGCATGAAAAAATATTTGTAGAAATGAACTAAAGAAGAGGTAGCAACTTTCTTAACCTGAACTAGATACAACAGCAAATCATTTTTGGTTTTGTTCTATTGTTGGCATACTCCTTTAGCTCCAGCAAACTTTTCTGATAATGATACCTAACCAAAGAAGGCAGCATATATTTTAAGAGCACTGGTTTTGGAGTTCAAAGACCTGGTAACGTTAGGGAAACACCTTGACCATCATTTTCCTCATATGTAAAATGAAACTAATTATCTAATTAGTGATTATAGAGTGTTAGGTGAAATGGTATGAAGTAAATCAAAACTGAAAGGGACACAAAATCATGCTTATGACAGTTGATTAGAAAATAGTAAGTAATCACTGCAATTCCCTTGGCTTTTTAATGGAGCATATATTTCAACTAAACTTGAATGTAATTTAACTGTAATATTGTTTAAGTCTATAGTAGAAATGTGCATTTTCTAGATTCAGGACATAAATTCTTTTCCTTAATTAAAAAAAAATTATGCCTTGTTTAAAATCTCCAACAATGCAGTGCAAAACACACTCTTGAGTGCTTGTCTGTTCCCACAGAATATCCTCTCAGAGAATTTAACTTCTGTCTTCAATTTTCAGAATGAGTGGAGAAAATTTAACTTTATATGACATTTCCTTTCCTTTTATTTTTCAAATTATGAGAGATTTCAAACTTACGAAATGTAATAATAGTAGCGAATAGTGGCACCAGGTTTGGTTCTCAAGCATTTTACATGTATTGAGTCATTAGATTTTCACAGTAACACTTTGAGGCAAATACATCAATTCTCTTCATTTTACAAGTGAAAAAAGTGAGGTTTGATGTAAGGTAGCTAATAAACAGCAGAACTGGGATGTGAATGCAGGTCACTTGACTCTGCAGTCTGGGTCTTAACCATGTCACAATACTATCTACTTTGTAAAAAGAGAAAGTAAGCCTCAAAATATGATAAATGTTAAATTTTGCCATGTTTTCTCCAGATTACTTTCTTCTTTGGGTGGCAGTAAGAAGATGATAAACAGAACAGAGGTAGTTGACCCCCATCTTGTGCCCCTTTCCAAATTCAGTGTCCTCCACAGAGCATTTCTACAGAGGCAACATTAGTCAGGAAACTAGTAGTTTCTTCATCAGTGGCACAGTGTGTCTTTGAAAATTAAGCCTGAAAATGCCATAAGTATATTAGAAAATTTGGTTTAAAAAGTTTAATTACTAGTTAGATGTTAAAAGATCATTAAGGTGTTTTACAATTTTTGGTGGACAATTTGTTCTTCATTAGAAATATTTACCTTCCATTATACTAGAAGAAAATAGAAAGAACTGTATAAAATTCAGAACCAATTCAGCCTGATTTTATTGCAATTCAGTCATTATAATAAACTCCTTATACAACATTCTTCTTTCCAAAGTATGCATTCTTTATGGGTTTTACTGTGGTACTCAATAGCAAGACTTTTATTATCAGTATTTCTGCATAATTTAGATAGTGAATTTAAGAGTTAAGATTTAAGAATTTCCACAGGGAGAAACTAAGATGGTGGGGTAAAAGGATATGGAGGTCACCTCCTCCCATGAACACACCAAAAATACATCTACATGTGGAACAATTCTCATTGAAAACTAACTGGAAACTGGCAGAAGGACTCTTATACAACAAAGGCTGAAAGAAAGATACACATGTAATTGGAATGAGAAGACCTGTGCCCCTGGGAGGAGACAGAGTAATAGGTAGATTGCATGAGTGAACACCTGCTCTGGAGAGTGAAAGGGTTGAGCCACAGACTGGGCATCCCAGTCCTGAGGCCCTATGCATAGTAGACAAGCCCCTTTGGCTGGTTGGAGAACTTCTGGAACAGATAGAAATGCTGGAGAATCAGGGACTCCACTAGAGAGGAGTGTGCAGATGCTGGATGCCCTCAAGCAAGGCAGAGAGGGATCTGCCCTAGAAGCTGCTAGGTTTCCCAAGAAACTGCTTCACCATGCTCCCCAGCCCGAGGTGAGTGAATGCCCAGACCCCACTCGCTCCATGCCACAGTGCAACACTGGATCTAGGGTAACTGGGACCTGGGAAAAGACATGACCTTGGGACACAGAGGTAACCTGGTCCTCAGGCAGAGCCCAGGTGGGGCAGCAGTGGTGTTGGCATTTACTCAAGTGGTACACTAGAAGCAGCCCAGACTTCTGATGATGAAAAGCTGAAAACTTTCCTGCTAAATTCAGGAACAAGACAAGGATGCCCACTCTCACCGCTTCTATTTGACAAAGTATTGGAAGTACTAGCCACAGCAGTCAGACAAGAAAAAGAAATAAAATGTATCCAAATTGGAAGAGAAGAATCAAAACTGTCACTATTTGCACTACACTACACACTACATAGTGAACCCTAAAGTCTTTACACAAAAACTACTAGAACTAATAAATGATTTCAACAAGGTAGCAGGATACGAGTAACATACAGAAATCAGTTGTGTTTCTATACATTAATAATGAGGTATCAGAAAGAGAAAGTAAAAAAAAAACCCCAATCCAGTTTCATCAGAAGAAAGAAAGAAAGAAAGAAAGAAACCTAGGAATTAACTGAACCAAGAAAGTGAAAGACCTATACTCTGAAAACTATAAAACATTGATGAAGGAAATTGAAGATAATACAAAGAAATGGAAAGATAACCTGTGCTCTGGGATTGAAAGGATTAATATTGTTAAGATGGCAATACTACCTAAAGCAATCTACAAATTTAACAAGATTCCTATTGAAATACCCATTATATTTTTCACAGAATTAGAACAAACAATCCTAAAATTCATTCCAAGACCCCCATTGATTTCCCAAGTGATTTTGTGAAAAAATTAGAGGTTATCACTCTCCCAGACTTTACACTACATAGCAACAGTAAACAGAACAGCAAGGTACTGGCTCAATAACAGACATATAAATCAATAGAACAAAATAGAGAGCCCTGAAATAAACCCATGCTCCTGTGGTAAATTAATCTATGACAGAGGAGGGAAGAATATACAGTGGAGAAAAGAGAGTCTCTTCAATAAGTGGTGCTGGGAAAACTGGAAAGCTATGTGTAAAACAATGAGATTTGAATATTCCCTCACACTAAATACAAAAATAAACTCAAAATGGTTTAAAGACCAAATGTAAGACATGAAAATATTAAACTCCTAGAAGAGAACACAGGGAGAACTATATTTGAAACAAATAGTAGCAAAGGACAAAATGACAAAGATAAACTACGGAATGGGAGAAAAGATTTGCAAATGATGTGACTGACAAGGGTTAATATCCAGAATATGCAAATAGCTCATACAATTCAGTATCAAAGAGGAAACAATACAATAAAAAAATGGGCAGAAGATTTGACTAAACATTTTTGCAAAGAAGGCATGCAGATGGCCAACAGGCACATGAAATGATGCTCATTGCTAATTTTTAGAGAAACACAAATCAAAACCACAATGAAATGTCACCTCACACCTGTCAGAATGACTATTATCCAAAAGACCACAATAACAAATGTTGCAGAGGATGTAGATAAAAGGGAACACTTGTACACTGTTTGTGAGAATGTAAATTTGTGCAGCCACTATAAAAAACAGTATGGAGATTCGTCCAAAAGCTAAAGATAGAATTATCGTATGATTCAGCAATTCCTCTCATGGATATATATCTGAAGAAGACAAAAACACTAATTCAAAAAGATACATACACCACAATTTTCATATCAGCACTGTTTACAATAACCAAGACATGGGAGCAAACCAGGTGCTCATCAACAGAGGAATGGATAGAGAAAATGTGGTGTTTATATACTATGGAATACTACTCAGCCATAAAAAAGAATGAAATACTACCATTTGCAACAATGTCGATGGATGTAGAGAATATTATGCTTAGTCAGATAAGTCAGACAGAGAAAGACAAATACTGTATATTTTGACTTATATGTGGAATCTAAAAAATAATACAAACGAATGTTATGAAAAACAGAAACAGACACACAGATATAGAAAACAAACTTATGGTTACCAAAGGGGATAAGGGGATAAGGAAGGGGGGAGGGACAAATTAGGGGTATGAGATCAACAGATACAAACTACTCTGTATAAGTAGTATAGATAAGTAATAAGGATATATTGTATAGCACAGGGAATTATAGCCATTATCTTGTAATAACTTGTGATGGAGTATAATCTGACAAAATACTGAGTCACTATACTGTACACCTAAAACTAATATACTATTATAAATCGACTATACTTCAAAAAAATAAATAAAACATAATAAAATACACAAAGAGAATTTAATATCTCATGTTTTTATATAGCAAACTGTTTTTCTGCATTAGGAAAAATTCATATTTTTCTTACTGCCCAGCTCCTCCTTTAGAATAGGATTTTTATGATTTGTTGAGGTCTAATTGTCCATTTTTCTTTGTGCTTTCAAAATTCTTGGCAATGTATTTTTAGCACTTTGGAAAGTTAAAGCAAAGTTTTATCTGGCTATTTAATGGTTAGTACAATATCTACAATCCAGTGATTTCTGAATGTGAGCTAAAGATTTCCCTTTTTGGCAAGATATATTCAAGCTCCATTTAAAGCACATATTTAAGTCATTTAACAAACATCTAACAAGCTCCAGTTCCAGGCATTCCATTCTAGTGGGAGATTTTATATTTTATTGGATTTGTCATCTCTGTCTTAAGTGTCCATAAAAATGGATTATTTTCATACATTAAAATGAAGCTACTGACCTTGTTTAGGAGAGTGTGCTCATGAAATGGCATTTGAATACCAAGGATGTGCTTGCCTAGCTATTAGTACTCTTTAATCTGTTATAAATCAGTTTTTCTCTCATGAAAAATGCTTCATTTAGGGATCCAACAAAAAGGTAATGAAGTCAGATAAATTTATCAGCCACTATTAAAGCTCCAACTCAGGTCTTTAATATTTTAAAACAGATGCCCTGTTATCTTATTAAGAAAACAATCTAATTTCTATACATTTTGATATGAAATAAAAACAAAATAAAAGACCTTCTACTTATATATTCCTTTCTTGAGGTCTTAGAATAATTAAGATATTTTATAGAAAGATTCTTGTATAATTACTACTGTCAAATTAGTATTTTATATCAAATGTGAGACTGACAAAGATGCGCATTTTAAAATGGGTTGTTCAGTCTAGCCACAGTACATACTTTTACAACAATGTGAGTAAATATGATTATTTTATACTAAATGCAATGCATGCTGAAATAAAGAATGATAATAAAAGCCAATGCTTTGGGACACTATAATGAACTGAATGTTTTGGTCTCATCTAAAATTCATATGTTGAAATTACAACCCATCCCACACCCCCCAGTGTGATGGTATTAGGAAGTGAGGCCTCTGGGAGGTGATTAGGTCATAAGGGAAAGGGAACAGTACCATTATAAAAGAGTTCTCAGAGAACTCCCTTGTCCCTTATGCCATGTGAGGGCACAGAAAGAAGACAGCTGTCTATGAAATGAAAAGTGGGTTCTCACCAGACACCGAATCTGGGGGGAACTAAACCTTGAACTTCTCAGCCTAGAGAATTGTCAGAAATAAATTTCCATTGTTTATAAGCCACTCAGTCTATGATATTTTTGTTATAGCAGCCCAAACAGAATAAGACAGGATTTACAGTAAAATTAAACAAATAAATTGACTTAAACTATTGCTCTACTCAATAGCATTTATGAGGATATGTGTGACCTGATGCAGTTATATAAATCTTTTGTTTCAACTAGTGAGGAAAACACTCCACAAATTAATCTAAATATTAATTTATGTCAAAAGTAATTTTTAAGTATGAAGCTATTATAGTAAATATTAATGTGACTATCAGTGAAGAATATAACAATTTTCTGGATAATGAATGCAAACCACTTTGAGGTGAATTGGTTATTAGTCTTTTCTTTTAGGTCAATAGAAGTCACAAAATTATTTATCATGTCTCATACAACTTTGCCTATAGAAGCCTAATTAAAAATTATTTTTTTCAATTCTAATATTTTTAGGTATAGTTGATTTAAATATTATTTACAATATTATATTAGTTTCAGGTGTTTTATAGTGATTCCAAATTTTTATTTATTATACTCCATCATAAGTTATCACAAGATAATGGCTATAATTTCCTGTGCTATGCAATATATCCATGTTGCTTATCTGTTTTTTTTTTTTTTGTGGTGTGTGGGCCTCTCACTGTTGTGGCCTCTCCCGTTGCGGAGCACAGGCTCCAGATGCGCAGGCTCAGCGGCCATGGCTCACAGGCCCAGCCGCTCCGCGGCATGTGGGATCTTCCCGGACTGGGGCACGAACCCATGTCCCTGCATCGGCAGGCGGACTCTCAACCACTGCACCACCAGGGAAGGCCACTTATCTGTTTTATACATAGTAGTTTGTACCCCTATCTTGCCTGTCTCCGTTTTCCTCTCCCCAATGGTAACCATTATTTTTTTTTTCCTCTATATCTGTGAGTCTATTTCTGTTTTGTTATATTCATTCATTTGTTTTATTTTTTAGATTCCACATCTAAGTGATAATATACAGTATTTGTCACTCTATGTCTGACATTCCACTAAGCATAATACCTTGTGTGTCCATCCATGTTGTTGCAAATAGCAAAATTTCATTCCTTTTTATAGCTGAGTAATATCCCATTGTTATATATACCAGATCTTTTTATCCATTCAGCTCTTAATGAACACTTAGCTTGCGTCCATATATCTTGTTTATTATAAATAATTCTGCTATGAACATTGGGGTGCATGTATCTTTTCGAATTAGTGTTTTCATTTTCTTCAGATGTATTATATATGGTGGTACTAATTTATAATACCACCAACAATGCACTTGTTCCTTTCTCTCTACATTTTTGCCAACACTTTTTATTTGTTGTATTTTTGATAATAGCCATTCTGACAGGTGTGAGGTAACATCTTACTGTGATTTTGATTTGCATTTCCCTGATGATTAGTGATGTTGAGCATCATTACACATGTCTGTTGGCCATCACTATGTATTCTTTGGAAAAATGTCTATTCAGATTCTCAGCCCTTTTTTTTTTTTTTCCGGTATGCGGGCCTCTCACCGCTGTGGCCTCTCCCGTTGCGGAGCACAGGCTCCGGACGCGCAGGCTCAGCGGCCATGGCCCACGGGACCAGCCACTCCGCAGCACGTGGGATCCTCCCAGACCGGGGCACAAACCCCTGCCTCCTGCACCGGCAGGTGGACCCTCAACCACTGCATCACCAGGGAAGCCCTCAGCCCATTTTTAAATCAAGTTTTCTTTTTAGGTTTTTTTTTGATGTTGAGTTGTATGAGTTCTTTGTATATTTTGGATTTTAACCCCTTATCAGATATATCATTTGAAAATATCTTCTCCCATTCAGTAGGCAGCCTTTTCATTCCATTTGTGGTTTCTTTCACTGTGCAAAAGCTATTTTTTTAATGAAGTTCCATTTGTTTATTTTTGCTTTTTTTACGTTGCCTGAGAAAACATATCCAAAAAAATATTGCTAAGACCGATGTCATAGGCTGTACTGCTTATGTTTTCTTCCAAGAGTTTTATAGTATCCGGTCTTACATTTAAGTCTTTAGTCCATTTTGAGGTGGCTTTTGTTGTTGTTTTTATATATTGTGTGAGAAAGTAGTCCAGTTTGATTCTTTTGCATTTAACTTTCCAGTTTTTCCAAAACCATTTATTAAAGAAGCTGTCTTTTCCCCATTGTATAGCCTTGCCTCTTCTGTCACAGATTAACTGTCTGTATAAGCATGGCTATATTCTCTTTCTGTTCCGTTGATCTATGTGTCTGTTTTATGCCAGTTCCATACTGCTATGATTATTTTAGCTTTGTAATATACTTTAAAACCAGAGAGCATGATATCTCTAGCTTTTTTCTTCTTTCTCAAAATTGCTTTGGCTCTGGGGTCTTTTGTGTTACCATACAAATTTTAGGATTATTTGTTCTAGTTCTGTAAAAATGCCATTTTTATTTTGGTAGAGATTTCATTGAATCTGTAGATTGCTTTGGGTAGTATGGTTATTTTAACAATATTAATTCTCCTAATCCATGACCATGGTATGTCTTTCCATTTGTTTGTGTCATCTTTGATTTCTTTCCTCAAAGTTTTATGCTTTGCAGAGTTAAACTCTTTAACATCCTTGGTTAGGTTTGTCCTTAGGTATTATTCTTTTTGATGCAGTTGTAAATGGGATTGTTTTCTTAATTTCTTAAATAGTTTGTTAGTAGTATATAGAAGTGCAACAGATTTCTGTATATTAATTTTGTATCCTGAATTGTCCTTGATTTCATTTATAGGTCCTAATAGCTTTTTGGTAGCAACTTTATGGTTTTTATATATAGTATCATGTCATCTGCAACAATGACACTTCCTTTTTCCTTTCTAATTTGGATACCTTTAATTTCTTTTTCTTGTTTGATTGCTGTGGCTTAGACTTCCAATAATATGTAGAATAAAAGTGGCAAGAGTGGGCACCCTTGTTCCTGATCTTAGAGGAAATGCTTATAGCTTTTCAACATTAAGTATGATTTTGGCTGCAGGTTGGTCATATATAGTCTTTATAATATTGAGGTATATTCTTTCTATACCCACTTTGTAGAGAGGTTTTCTCATAAATGGATGTTGAATTTTTAAAAAAACTTTCTCTGCATCTATTGTGATGGTCATATTAGTTTTATGCATCAAGTTGTTAATGTGGGGTATCACACTGTTTCATTTGTAGATATTAAACCATCCTGTATCCCCAGGATAAACCCCATGGCGTATGATTCTTTTAACCTACTGTTTAACTGGTTTGCTAATATTTTGTTGAGGACTTTTGCATCTATGCTCATCAGTGTTATTGGCCTCTAATTTTCTTTTTTTAAATTGTCATTGTCTGGTTTTGGTATTAGGGTGATTCTGCCTTGTAGGATGAGTTTAGAAGCATTATTTCCTCTTCAATTTTTTGAAATAGTTTGAGAAGAATAGTGTTTCTTCTTTAAATGTTTAGTAAAATTCACTTGTGAAGTTGTCTCATCCTGGACTTTTCTTTGTTGGGACTTTTTTTTTTTTACTGACTCAATTTCATTACTAGTAATTGGTCTGTTCATATTTTGTATTTCTTCCTCATTCAGTCTTGGGAGATTATACATTTCTAGGAATTTTTCCATTTCTTCCATGTTGTCTATTTTATTGGTGTATAACTCTTCATAGTAATCTTTTATGATGCTTTGTATTTCAGTGATGTCAGTTTCATTTCTGATTTTATTAATTTGTAACCTTTCCTTTTTTCTTCATGAATATGGTTAAAAGTTTACCAATTTTGTTTATCTTTCCAAAGAACTACATCTTAGTTTCATTGATGTTTTCTATTTTTAGTCTCTATTTTATTTATACTTGCTTTGATATTCATTATTTCTTTCCTTCTACTAACTTTGGGTTTGTTTGTTCTTTTTATAATTCATTTAGCTGTAAAGTTTAGATTGTTTATTTAAGATTTTGTATTGTTTCCTGAGGTAGTTTTGCATTGCTATGACCTTCCCTGTTAGAACTGCTTTTGCTGTATGCCATAGATTTTGGAACATTGTGTTTCAATTTTCATGTCTCCAAGTATTTTTTTATTTCCTCTTTTGTTTCTTCATTGACCATTGGTTGTGTAGAAGAATGTTGAGTAGCCTCCAAGTGTTTCTGTTTTTTACAGATTTTTTTTTCATGTGGGTAATTTCTAGCCTCATACTTTGTGGTTGGAAAAGATGTCTGATATGATTTCAATCTTCTTAAATGTATTGAGACTTCTTTTGTGCCCTAGTGTGAGATCGATGCTGAAGAATATTCCATGTGTATTTGAAAAGAATGTGTATTCTGCTGTTTTGGGTGAAATATTTTGTATGTATCTATTAATTCCATCTGGCCAAATGTGTCATTTAAGGCCAATGTTTCCTTATTGATTTTCTGTCTGAAAAATCTGTCCATTGATGTAACTGAGGTGTTAAAGTGCCCTACTATTATTGTATTACTGTAAATCTTTCTCATTATGTTTGTTAATATTTGTTTTATTTATTTAGGTGTGCCCATGTTGGATGCATACATATTTATAATTGTTATGTCTTCCTGTTGGGCCAGTCTCCTTATCATTATGTAATGCCCTTCTTTGTCTCTAGGTACAGTCTGTTTTAAAGTTTGTTTTATCTGATATAAGTATTGCTACTCCAGCTTTATTTCCATTTGCATTCGATATATTTTTCTGTCTCCTCATTTTCAGCTTATGTGTGTCTTTAGGTCAGTCTCTTGTAGGTAGCATATATATTGTTCTTTTTTTTCTTAAATCCATTCAGCCAGGCTACATCTTTTGATTGGAGCATTTAATCCATTTACATTTAAATTAATTATTGATGGGTATGTACTATGGCCATTTTTTGGTTTTGTAGTTTTTTTTGGTTTTTTTTTTTTGTGTTACGTGGACCTCTCACTGTTGTGGCCTCTCCTGTTGCAGAGCACAGGCTCCAGACACGCAGGCTCAGCGGCAATGGCTCACAGGCCTAGCCGCTCCACGGCATGTGGGATCTTCCAGGACCGGGGCACGAACCCGTGTCCACTGCATTGGCAGGCAGACTCTCAACCACTGCGCCCCCAGGGAAGCCCTGTAGTTATTTTTTTATCCTTTCTTCTATTTTTCTTTTGCTTTCTTGTGATTTGATTATTATTTTTTATTGTTATGTTTGTTATATATTTTAAATTGATGATCTCATTTTGAACACATTCAAGTCACTCTACATTTTTGCATCTTTGTTTTGTGTATCCCTTAACTACTTATTGTGAATATAGTTGCTTGCTTTTTAACTCTCCCACTAGTTTTATAAGTGGTTGATCTGCTACCTTAACTATATGTTTTTCTTTATCAATGAGATTTTTTCCTTTCATAATTTTTATGTTTGTAATTGTGGTCTTTTTTAGACTGCTTAGAGGAATTCCTTTAACATTTCTTTTAAAGCTTGTTTACTGGTGCTAAACTCTTCTACATTTTGCTTGTCTGTGAAAAATTTTTTTCCTCTTCAAATCTGAATGATAAACATGCCTGGTAGAGTATTCTTCGTTGTGGTGTTTTTTCCTTTCATTACTTTGATTATGCCACTTCCTTCTGGTCTGCAGAGTTTCACCTGAAAAGTTAGCTGATGTTCTTATGAGCATTCTTTGGGCTTCTTTAAAAATTCTTTTTCCCTTGCTGCCTTTAAGATTTTCTTTTTCTTTTTAGTTTTTGCTATTTTTATTGTAATGTGTCTTGATGTGGACCTCTTTTTGTTCATCTAGTCTGGTACTCTCTATGTTTCCTAGATTTGGCTTGGACCCTTTGCTTCTTGGGGAGATCCTCTGCAATTTGTGATTCTTCTTCTGTTTGTGCACTGCCTACCCAGGGGTGTGGGTCTTGACGCTAGTGTGTCTTCACCCCACATACCTGTCTCATTGTGGTTCCTGTCTATATCTTTAGTTGTAGAAAATCTTTTCTTCTAGTCTCAGGTTACTCTTATAGCTAGTTGCTCTGTAAGTAGCCATAATTTGGGATTTTTTGTTTTTGTTTTGGGGATTTTTTTGGGGGGTAAATAGTTGTAATTTTGGTGTGTCCATGGGAGGGACGGAGTTCAGTGTCTTCCTACTCCACCATATTGACCACCTCCTCTCTCCATGTATGGTTTTAACTAGCATTTACTTACTACACATTAGGGAATAATCTGAAGATAAATTGTACATTAGTCCATAACTTCAAGATGTTGACAATCTGGAGGCTAAATTTATGGAAAAACAAGCAGTTATTGATTAACTCCTTTTTCATCTGGAGAAACAATGGTAACTAGGATAGGCATAGTCCCTTTCCTCATGGACTTTACATTCTATTGAAAGATTCAGGCAGTAAATGTATATGTAAATAAAGAAAATAATTACATCTTGTGATAATTGCTGAAAGGGAAATGAATAGTATGTTGTTAAAGAAATAAAAAGGGAGATATTTTAGATGTAGTCAAGGCATGGTGCTGTGTCCTGTGAGACATGGACCCAAATATGAAAAAGGGATAGCTCTGATCTCCAAGAGTTTACTGTCTACTGAAAGGCATACATTAAATATACAATAAACTACATGTGACATAATCAAATAAAACCATAAAAGAGATAAAATTATTTATCTCTCTTGAAAAATCACTAAATAATTCTAAATCACTAAATAATTCTGATTGTAGTTAATCAGGAAAAGAATTTATAGACAAAATAATGCTGAGTTGGGTTTTGAAGGATGACTATGCTTCCGCTGATAGAATAATGAGTAAAAAAAAAAGGTTTGACAAAAAGCAGAGAAGGGTGAAATACACTCCAAATCCAGGAGATGGTGACCAGTTAAATATGATAGAAGCAAAGGGAGTGAAGGTATGTGGAGAGATAAAAAAGAGATGACATAGTAAATGGAACTTAAACCATATTAGAATGAACAGCAATTTTTATATATCTAATTAAGGAAAGAAGAAACAACTCTACCCAACTGTGAGGAGAAGAAAATTTAGTATACTTGTTGATGCTTTACTCTATGTGAATATGTTCCTTGTGAAGATTAAGAACCTCCTTAAAGTCTACAATTTATCTAGATTGTCCAGGGCACTGTGAGTCCTAACTAATCCCTTTTCAAGGAACAGAAGGAAAATAAATTTTCTTAGTAATACATTCTTTAGGCAGAGTAGGAAATAGAAGAGGGCATTTATAATTAAGAGTAATATTGTTACACAAAATCTGTGCATTTTATAGTGTCTTAAAAATTATTCTTAGAGTGGTGAAGTTCTTTGTGAAAATTATAACATTTCAGCCATTATATGGAAAAAATATTGAAGGGGTTATTGTATTCATGCTTAACTAGACTTTCCTAAAAGACAGAAAAGGAAGAGCAGTTTATTCTGTGGGGTTCAAGCATGACAGGAAGATCAACATGAGGAAGCTTTGCAAGAGTTGAATACTGCCAATTGTATTTTTAAATACTACCTAATTTATGCAGGAGTTTTTAAATCTGGGCTCCATTAATGGGCATCAAGGGTCAGTAGAACCACTTAAATCATAAAACAATGTATTTACATCTGCATTCCTCTTTTTAATCAGTTTATTAAGGGGGGTGGAAAGACTCATTCACTAGAGGGCAGACAGCAGAAGCAAGAAGAACTACAATCCTGCAGCCTGTAGAACAAAAAACACATTCACAGAAAGACAGACAAGATGAAAAGGCAGAGGGCTATATACCAGATGAAGGAACAAGATAAAACCCGTGAAAAACAACAAAATGAAGTGGAGATAGACAACCTTCCAGAAAAAGAATTCAGAATAATGATAGTGAGGATGATCCAGGACTTCAGAAAAAGAATGGAGGCAAAGATTGAGAAGACGCAAGAAATGTTTAACAAAGACATAGAAGAATTAAAGAACAAACAAACAGAGATGAACAATACAATAACTGAAATGAAAACTACATTAGAAGGAAACAATAGCAGAATAACTGAGGCAGAAGAACAGATAAGTGACCTGGAAGACAGAATGGTGGAATTCACTGCTGTGGAACAGAATAAAGAAAAAAGAATGAAAGAAATGAAGACAGGCTAAGAGACCTCTGGGACAACATCAAATGCAACAACATTTGATTTATAGGGGTTCCAGAAGGAGAAGAGACAAAGGACCAGAGAAAATATTTGAAGAGATTAGAGTCGAAAAGTTCCCTAAAATGGGAAAGGAAATAGCCACCCAAGTCCAGGAAGCACAGCAACTCCCATACAGGATAAACCCAAGGAGAAACACACCATTGGAAAAAAGTAAAGCTGTCACTGTTTGCAGATGACATGATACTATGCATAGAGAATCCTAAAGATGCCACCAGAAAACTACTAGAGCTAATCAATGAATTTGGTAATGTTGCAGGATACAAAATTAGTGCACAGAAATCTCTTGCATTCCTATACACTAATGATGAAAAATCTGAAAGAGAAATTATGGAAACACTCCCATTTACCATTGCAACAGAAAGAATAAAATACCTAGGAATAAACCAACCTAGGGAAACAAACGACCTGTACGCAGAAAACTATAAGACACTGATGAAAGAAATTAAAGATGATACTAACAGATGGAGAGATATACCATGTTTTTGGACTGGAAGAATAAATATTGTGAAAGTGACTATACTACCCAAAGCAATCTACAGATTCAATGCAATCCCTATCAAATTACCAATGGCATTTTTATGGAACTAGAACAAATCATCTTAAAATTTGTTTAGAGACACAAAAGACCCTGAATAGCCAAAGCAGTCTTGAGTGAAAAAAATGGAGCTGGAGGAATCAGACTCCCTGACTTCAGACTATACTACAAAGCTACAGTAATCAAGACAATATGGTACTGGCACAAAAACAGAAAAATAGATCAATTGAACAAGATAGAGAGCCCAGAAATAAACCCACACACCTATGGTCAACTAATGTATGACAAAGAGGCAAAGATATACAATGGAGAAAAGACAGTCTCTTCAATAAGTGGTGCTGGGAAAACTGGACAGCTAAATGTAAAAGAATGAAATTAGAACATTCCCTAACACCATACACAAAAATAAACTCAAAATAGCTTAGAGACCTTAATGTAAGACTGGACACTATAAAACTCTTAGAGGAAAACATAGGAAGAACACTCTTTGACATAAATCACAGCAACATCTTTTTTGATCCACCTCCTAGAGTAATAGAAATAAAAACAAAAATAAACAAATGGGACCTAATGAAATACAAAGCTTTTGCACAGCAAAGGAAACTGTATATAAGACAAAAAGACAATCCTCAGAATGGGAGAAAATATTTGCAAATGAATCAATGGACAAAGGATTAATCTCCAAAATATATAAACAGCTTATGTAGCTCAATACTAAGAAACAAACAACCCAATCCAAAAATGGGCAGAAGACCTAAATAGACATTTCTCCAAAGAAGACATATAGATGACCAAGAAGCACATGAAAAGCTGCTCAACATCACTAATTATTAGAGAAATGCAAATCAAAACTACAATGAGGTATCACCTCACTCCTGTTAGAATGGGCATCATTAGAAAATCTACAAACAACAAATTCTGGAGAGGGTGTGGAAAAAGGGAACCCTCTTGCACTGTTGGTGGGAATGTAAGTTGATACAGCCATTATGGAGAACAGTATGGAGGTTCCTTAAAAAACTAAAAATAGAATTACCATATGATCCAACAATTCCACTACTGCGCATATACCCAGAGAAAACCATAATTCATAAAGACACATGCACCCCAATATTCATTGCAGCACTATTTACAATAGCTAGGTCATGGAAGCAACTTAAATGTCCATCGACAGATGAATGGATAAAGAAGTAGTGGTACATATATACCATGGAATATTACTCAACCATAAAAAGGAATGAAATTGAGTCATTTGTTGAGCGTGGATGGACCTAGAGACTGTCATACAGAGTGAAGTAAGTCAAAGAGAAAAACAAATATCATATATTAACGTCTGTATGTGGAACCTAGAAAAATGGTACAGATGAACTGGTTTGCAGGGCAGAAGTTGAGACACAGATGTAGAGAACAAACGTGTGGACACCCAGGGGGGAATACCATGGTGATGTGGGGATGGTGGTGTGCTGAATTGGGTGATTTGGATTGACATGTATACTCTGATGTTTATAAAATTGATGTCTAATAAGAACCTGCAGTATAAAAATACAAGGAAACAAAAAAAAACTGATACTTAACTTTCTTTGAGTTATTTGTATGTAAATATGCTAATATAAATGTTTCAGTCATTACATGAAATTTCTAAAAATCTTATACGTTCTGGTATAATGTTATAAGTCATAATTCTAGTTATTACTTTAAAATGTATATCTCAGAAATAACTAAATTTCCTTGTCAATTGCATTAGTATGAACTTTCATCAAATCCTAAACCATGGTCATTTTTAAGTCTTTGATCATTTACAGACAGTTCTGTGTGTACTCTGATGCTTTTGCAAAAATGTTCCTATAAAATGGTTTCATCTTCAAGTAATTTATGGAAAAGACTCTGATGAGTACAGGTTTCTGGTAAATGATTATACTGCTGAACTGAATGAATAAGCATTTTCAGAGCTCTAATGGAAAACTAATGAATTCATAAAAGTGCTAACAAAAGATCAAGATGAAAAAATATTAATTGCATGGGACTGAGTGAACTGATGGGGATGATTAGAATTTTTGTGACTTTCTGTTTGAATAAAAAAAGAAAATCCCACAAGGACTCAGAGGGAAAAAATATACAAATCAATTTTCACTGCAAAGTAGAGGAGCTGTTACAGTGGAGGATTACTGGACTGAATGTCAATATTATGACATAGTATGAGTGTGTTTCATGTTTGATAATTGCAATCATTGTTGCTTTTGTTGTGGTCATCCTTTTACAATGCTTGGTGTCAGTTTATTTATCTCTTGTAAAAATAAAATACAGTGTGTGTGTGTGTGAAAAAAAAATCTTGTATCCTACAGATTTGCTGAATTAACAAAAAAAAAAGGGAGGTGGTGTTTCCTAACAATGTCCATTGTTAGTATGTTGGATGGGATAATACTTCTTTGGAATAGTTCCAGGTTTTGAAGGACATATACCATTCTCCTAGAAGCCTTTCACATATATCAGTAGTGAACCCTTAGTATTTGTGACAACCCGAAACAATCCCAATATTTCTAAACACTCCCTACAGCTCCTCATATTGAAAATCATGGATATTATATTATCCCAACGAAGATATTATATTATCCCAACGAAGAGTAAGAAGCATTGCTTTCCAAAGCTTTGATTGCTTCATTTTTTGAAGAGCAGAGCGTTCTTGCTTATGAGATGATCTTTTTACAGAAAACAAAGAGATGGGACTGGAAGTCTCAATTAGGTGGATTAACAGCTATTGTGGGAGTATCTGAGAAAGGGAAGGAGAATAGCTGAAAGAATGTGGTATTCTGAATAAGATATCTAAGTTTAGTTTAGAAGTTCAAGTAGTTCCAGATGATGACAAGTTCATCTGTAGCCATGGAAGTGGATGGCTTATGCAGGTGGAGGTGAATATCATTAGAGATGAAGATGCCAAGGAAAAAAATGGCCATGTTTTTGGATGATTAATTCACATTTACATTGAAAAGATTCAGAATGATGGCAGGACTTGGGACAAAGAAGAAACTATGTGAGGTAATAGAGATTTAAAAAGGGACATGTGAAAAGATATTTGCCACCTCCAGTAGTCAGGAAGAAGCAAATTAGAAAATAATAGGGTATTATTTTTCACCAGTTAGGTAAACATTAAAAGATTGATAATGCTCTGTACTGGGAGCTGAGCAGGCAAACAGGTATTCTTATGTATCCCTGACGGGAGTGCTACTATCTTTTTGATTAGACATTTGAAAATAACTATTAATTCTCCCAGTCCATTTTTGAGAAGTTATTCTGCAGGAACTTAGTTACAAATCTGTTTTTTTAGTTACAATTAACATAAAATATTATATTATTTTCAGGTGTACAACATAATGAATCAATATATTTATGCACTATGAAATGATCACCGCAATAAAGTTCCATTACCATCTACCACCATACAAAGTTGTTACAGGTTATTGACTATATTACCTGTGTGTACATTATATCCCCATGAATTATTTATTTTTATAGCTGGAAATTTGTATGCCTTAATCCTCTTTACCTATTTCATCCATCCTCCCATCCCTCTCCCCTCTGGCAACCACCAGTTTATTCTCTGTATCTATGAGTCTCTTTTCCATTTTGTTCTGTTTATTCATTTGTTTTGTTTTTTAGACTTCACATATAAGTGAAATCATACAATGTTTTTCTCTTATTTCACTTAGCATAATACCCTCCAGATCCATCCATGTTGCCTCAAATGCAAGATTTTATTCTTTTTTATGGCTGAATAATATTCCACTGTGGTATATGTGTGTGTGTATATATATAGCTATCACATCTTTCTTATCCATTCATCCATTGATGGATACTTAGGTTGCTTCAGTATCTTGGCTATCATAAATAATGCTGCAGTGAATATAATGATGTATGTATATTTCCAAATTAGTGGGGGTTTTGTTTTGTTTTCTTCAGGTAAATTCCCCAAAGTGGAATTGCTGGATCATATGATAATACATCTTTAGTCTTTTTGAGGAATCTCCATACTGTTTCCATAGAGGTTGCACCAATTTACAATCCCACTAACACTCACAAGTATTTCCTTTTCTCTACATCCTCTTTAGCACTTGTTTTATGTCTTTGTGATAGTAGCCATCCTGACAGTTGTGGGATGGTGTCTCATTGTGGTTTTGATTTGCATTTCCCTGATGACTAGTGATGTTGAGCACATTTCCATGGGCTTGTTGACCATCTATATGTATTCTTTGGTGACTATTCAGATCCTCATCCCATTTTTCCTTGTTGTTTTTTTTTTGATGTTGAGCCATATGTATTTATTTATATATTTTGGATATCATCCTCCTATCAGATATATCATTTGCAAATATCTTTCTCCATTCTGTAGGTTGCCTTTTCATTTTGTTGGTAGTTTCCTCTGATGTGCAATAGGTTTTTAGTTTGATGTAGCCCTTTTAGTTTACTTTTGCTTTTTGTTGACCTTGCCCCAGGAGACAAATTTTTTTAAATGTTGCCAAGATTGATGTCAAAGATGTTACTGCCTATATTTTCTTCTAGTTTTACGGTTTCATTTAAATCTCTCATCCATTTTTGAGTTTATGTTTTATATGATGTGTGAAAGTGGTCCAGTTTTATTGTTTGCATGTAGCTGTCCAGTTTTTTCAACAACATGTATTGAACAGACTGTCTTTTCTTCATGGTATATGCTTGCCTCCCTTGATGTAGATTAATTGACCATCTGAGCATAAGTTTATTTCTGGGCTTTCTATTCTGTTCCATTGGTTTATGTGTCTGTGTTTGTGTCAATACCATACTGTTTTGATGACTGTAGCTTTGTAGTATAATTTGAAGTCAGGGAGTATGATATCTCCAGCTCTGTTCTTCTTTCTCTGGATTGCTTTGGATATTCGAGGTCTTTTGTTGTTCCATTACATATTTTAGGCTTGTTTGTTCTAGTTCTGTGAAAAATGTCATGGGCATTTTGATAGGAGTTACACTGAATCTGTAGTTTGCTTTGGGTAGTATGGGCTTTTTAACAGTATTAATTCTTCCAACCCAAGAACACAGGCTATCGTTCCATTTATTTGTGTCATCTTCAACTTCCTTCTTATAGTTTTCAGAGTACAGGTCTTTCACCTCCTTGGTTAAATTTATTTCTAGGTATTGTATTCTTTCTGATGCATTATAAATGATATTTTCCTCTTGATTTCTTTCTGATAGTTTGCTATAAGTGTGTAGAAATGCAACAGATTTCTGTAAATTAAATTTATATCCTGCAACTTCACCAAATTCATTTATTAGTTCTAAGAGCTTTTCGGTTGGGTACAAATCTTCTTATAGCAGTGTTAAAAAATTGGTAACAAAATATTTATCAATAGTGGGACAGTGCATTGATAGTATAGAATAATATGCTCCTACTAAAATGAACATTAGAAATAAGTGATTTAAGAGCAAATATCTATAATAAGTAAGAATTTTTTGCAGTTACAGAATTATATGTGGAGTAAGCAATAAAAAGGAAATAAATCTTGTATATATTGGTATGAAAGTAGAGAAAGGTTTGGAGATTACCCACCAATTTGATCACATGGGATATATAATGGGATAGGATTAAATGGAAAAGATAGAAATTATGAATGCTTTCCTTATACACTTTGATTTTTTTGACTTGTCAGTACTACTTTTACTTTTAAAAATAAAATTAACATAATAAATAAAACATTTTCTTCAAAGGAAATTAAAATCTTATAAAAGGATAAAAGAAGTATACAGGGCTTCCCTGGTGGCACAGTGGTTGAGAGTCCACCTGCTGTTGCAGGGGACATGGGTTCCTGCCCCAGTCCGGGAAGATCCCATATGCCGCGGAGTGGCTGGGCCTGTGAGCCATGGCTGCTGAGCCTGTGCGTCCGGAGCCTGTGCTCCACAACAGGAGAGGCCACAACAGTGAGAGGCCTGCATACTGCAAAAAAAAAAAAAAAAAAAAAAAAAGTTAAAATACAGTATTGTGTTAAATAATAATAATAATAAAAAGAAGTATACAAATAGCATCAAGAAGCAGAACAATTGATGGGCCTTGAAAGACCAATAAATAATCTATTGAGGGCATAGTCTAAGGAAAGACGTCCATGAATTTTTTCTCATTCCTAATAATCTTTAAACAAAAAAATTAACATGGGCTTCCCTGGTGGTGCAGTGGTTGAGAGTCTGCCTGCCGATGCAGGGGACATGGGTTCGTGCCCCGGTCTGGGAAGAACCCACATGCCATGGAGCAGCTGGGCCCGTGAGCCATGGCCACTGATCCTGTGCGTCCAGAGCCTGTGCTCCGCAACGGGAGAGGCCACAGCAGTGAGAGGCCCGTGTACCGCAAAATAAATAAATAAACATATTCAAAATTCTAAGTTAGATAGTCAAGTAGGCAATATACAAGTGAGATCTACCTTACAGGAAATTTTTTTCTTTATATGTGTTAGGAGTTCCTTCAAACATTAAGAAAAAAATGCTTCAGAAAGCAATAAGCTCTAGATTTTGACAAGCAGTATTTGGAATTTAACAGGCACTCCTTGGTACATGTTTCATTGCCTGAGACATATCCTTAAAACTATTCACTATGTCTAGATATTGCCTAGAACCAGTGTATTGTTTTACTCAATACAGCCCATCCCTTGCCTTTGTTTATAGGTACAGTATTTTCATGACAGTATTACATGTCATGAAAATGATAAAGAAAAATAAGAAATAACAGGCATATGTGAGAGATGAAGGCTATTATCTCTCTTAACCCAAGGTCATGAAGAATTCCTGAATATGAATACTATGTTTTGCAGAACTGGGATATACAAACTACTTTTTTAGCCCAAATTGTCATGGTGTTGCTGGGTTGTTGGGTTTTTTTTTCCTTCATCTATTTAAACTAATGCATCATGTTTGGAGCTACGAACCTGGACGTCATCAATGAATTCCACCCCTCATTTCCAGTTCCACAAGAACCATAAGTAGGTGGATAGGTGTGTTTTAGGGTGGTAGCCCTGTCACATCCATCTATCATATCCTTGCTCATCCAGTTGTTGAGACAACAGGAAATTGCAACCCTATAAGGAATAAAGGAAAACATCCACTTAATCGTCAATGTTTCCAACTTCACTGGATATTAAGGGAATCAAATACCAATTCTACAGCTTCTAATTGTATGATTTGAACACGTTGTTTTATCCTCTAAGCTTCAACTTCTTTGCCTATGAAATAGTGATTGTATCCTCTTTGTAGAGCTTTTGTGAACATTAAGTGAGAAAATACATGTTAAGTTCCTGATGCAATGTCTGCTAGAAAATATTGACTCATCTCCTCATCTACCTATTTTACCTACCTGACTTCTTATTTAAGTTTTCTCTCACTCTCTAGTTCACTTACTTTCTGTTCTTCCTGACCCTTTTCCTTCTCTAAATGCATATTCTTTCTCTGGAACAATTGTGATTCTTTTTCTCCCTTAATATTGCACTCCTTTAAAATTTTAGCCACTAGAGGGGTATATAATAAGATATAATTCCACTCATCCTGATCACACTAGGATCAGAGGATAAAATCAAAGAATCAAAGAAGAATCAAATAACTACAGAATATTGAAGAGATATTAGAAAACATCTAATAAAACACATAATATTAAATATGAAAGAACTAGGTATTTAAACAAATATGAACAGGTAAATGTTATATTTTTTAAATCATTCCCTCTACAATATATGTAGTTAAAAAAATAAATTTTATTTTTCCTTGAAATTTTCCTCTAAACCATTTTCTGAAAAAAAAAAAAAAAAAGACAAAAGACAAATGTGAAGGTAGAAAGCTTTTAGCAGCAAAGCCAGTTTGCAGGTTGCTCAATTCAAATAATTTAAATTCCAAAATACATCCATACATTCAATTACAAATGTATAATTTCTATTGCACAGCAAAGGAAACCATAAAAAAAAAACAAAAGACAACACTAAGAATGGGAGAAAATATTTGCAAATGAAGCAACTGACAAGGGATTAATCTCCAAAACATACAAACAGCTCATGCAGCTCAACATCAAAAAACCAAATAACCCAATCAAAAAATTGGTGGAAGATCTAAATATACATTTCTCCAAAGAAGACATATAGATGGCCAAAAAGCACATGAAAATATGCTCAAAATCATTAATTATTAGAGAAATGCAAATCAAAACTACAATGAGGTATCACCTCACACTTGTCAGAATGGCCATCGTCAAAAAATCTACAAACAATAAATGCTGAAGAGGGTGTGGAGAAAAGGGAACCCTCCTACACTGTTTGTGGGAATGTAAATTGATGCAGACACAATGGAGAACAGTATGGAGGTTCCTTAAAAAAGTAAAAATAGAACTACCATATGACCCAGCAATCCCACTCCTGGGCATATACCCAGAGAAAACCATAATTCAAAAATATACATGCACCCCGATGTTCATTGCAGCACTATTTACAATAGCCAGGACATGGAAGCAACCTAAGTGTCCATCAACAGAGGAATGGATAAAGAAGATGTGGTACATATATACAATGGAATATTACTCAGCAATAAAAAGAACAAAATAATATCATTTGCAGCAACATGGGTGGACCTAGAAATTTTCATGCTAAGTGAAATAAGCCAGACAGAGAAAAACAAATATCACATGATATCGCTTACATGTGGAATCTGAAAAGAGGGTACAAATGAACTTATTTACAAAACAGAAGTAGAATCACAGATGTAGAAAACAAACTTATGGTTATCAGGGGATAAGGGGGGAGAGGGATAAATTGGGAGATTGGGACTGACATATACACACTACTATATAAAAAATAGATAACTAATAAGAACCTGCTGTATAGCACAAGGGTAATGGCCTAAGTGGGAAAAGAATCTAAAAAAAAAAGAGTGGGTGTATATGTATATATACATATATATATATATTATATATATATATGTATATAATATCAAATACCCTATATGATTAAAAGTATCAACTAAAAATGTAAACAATAAAGAAATGAAAAATTCATGTAAAATATCCAATCCAGAAGTTACACTTTATAGTTATTCACCTACTTTTCACACATACAGCAGTGTCTTATTTCTGTGATGCTACTTTGTATTTCTGTTTGTTATTTGTTCATTATTCTCTTATTTAAAAAAATGTTGCTCTGATAATTTGAGGACAATCTAGGCCCCACATAGTTTTACCACAGGAATGCTGCTGGTAGTGAGAGTCCTGTCTGTACCTTACAGCTGCACTGGAGAGGACCAAATAGTTGGAGGCTCCAAGACTGACATTCCATCAAGATGGAAGTGTTCAAATATATTCTCGTACTTAAGTTATATTTTAAGAAAAGGCACTTATATATTTGTCCATATAATTCTGTGTATAATTGGCTATATTTAACTAACATTTTAAACAGCAGTTATAAAATGACAATAAGTACATACCTATCAATAATTGTTTTAAATGAAAATGAACTAAATTCTTCAGTCAAAAGACATAGAATGGATGAGTGAATTAAAAAAAAAAAAAGACCCATCTATATGCTGTCTACAAGACACTTGCTTAAGATGTAAGGACACACACACGTTGAAAGTGAAGGGATGGAAAAGGGTGTCTCACACAAATGGAAACCAAAAGAAAGTTGGGGTAGCTATACTTACATCAGACAAAATAGACGTTAAAATAAAAGGCTTAATGGGGGACAAAGATGGGCATTATGTAATGATAAAGGGGTCATGACAAGAAGATATAACATTTGTAAATATTTATGCACCCAATATAAGAGCACCTATATAAATAAAGCAAATATTAGCACATTTAAATGGAGAAATTGGCAGCAATACAATAATAGTAGGGGACTTTAATCCCCCACTTACATCAATGGATAGATCATCCAGGTAGAAAATCAATAAGAAAACTGCGGCATTAAATGAGTTTTACACCAAGGAACTTAATATATATGTACAGAAAACCCTATCCAAAACCAGCAGAATACATTCTTGTCAAATGCACATGGAACATTGTCCAGGATAAATCATATGTTAAGCCACAAAACACATCTCAATAAATTTGAGAATGTTGAAGTAATATCAAGCACTTTTCCCAATCATAATGGTATGAAACAAGAAATCAATCACAAGAAAAAAAATTTTAAATCACAAATATGTTAAGACAGGGCTTCCCTGGTGGCGCAGTGGTTGAGAGTCCACCTGCCGATTCAGGGGACACGGGTTCGTGCCCCGGTCTGGGAAGACCCCACATGCTGCAGAGCGGCTGGACCTGTGAGCCATGGCCACTGAGCCTGCGCGTCCGGAGCCTGTGCTCCGCAACGGGAGAGGCCACAACAGTGAGAGGCCCGCGTACCGAAAAAAACAAACAAACAAACAAACAAATATGTTAAGATAAACACCATGTTACTGAACAACCAGTGGTCAATGAAGAAATCAAAGAGGAAATTTTAAAATTCTTTAATACAATGAAAATGAAAATAAAACATACCAAAAATCTGTGGGGATGCAGCAAAACCTGTTCTAAGAGGCAAGTTCATACTGATACAGGCCTAGCTCAAGAAGCAAGAAAAATCTCAAGCAATCTAACTTTACATGTAAAGGACCTAGAAAAAGAAAAATAACTGAAGCACAAATTTAGTAGAAGGAAAGAAATAATAAATGTCCAAGCATAAATAAACAAATGAGAGACTAATAAGACAATAGGGAAAAATCAGTGAAACCAAGAACTTGTTCATTGAAAAGATAAACAAAATTATCAATCCTGGGGCTTCCCTGGTGGCGCAGTGGTTGAGAGTCCGCCTGCCGATGCAGGGGACACGGGTTTGTGCCCTGGTCCGGGAAGATCCCACATGCCGCAGAGCAGCTGGGCCTGTGATTCATGGCTGCTGAGCCTGTGCGTCTGGAGCCTGTGCTCTGCAATGGGAGAGGCCACAGCAGTGAAAGGCCTGCGTACTGCAAAAAAAAAAAAAAAAAAATCATTCCTTTAGCTACACTCACTAAGAAAAAAGGCAGGGCTGTTTTTTTAGAAATTAGACATGAAAGATGAGAAGTTATAACCAGCACCACAGAAATAAAAGAATCATAAGAGACTGCTATGAAAAAGTATACACCAACAGATTAGACAACCTTCTAAAATGGATAAATTTCTAGAAACATATAATCTTGCAATACTTCATCAGGAAGAAATAGAAAGTCTGAATAGCCCTATTACTTGTTAGGAGATTAAAGCAGTAATCAAAATCCTACCAACAAACAAATGTCCAGGACTAGATGCCTTTAAATGGTGAATTCTACCAAACAATCAAAGAAGATTTAATACTTCTCAAACTCTTCTAAAAAATTGAAGAGGAAACACTTTTGAACTCATTTTATGAGGCCAGCCTTACCCTAATATCAAAACCAGGCAAGAACACTACAAAAAAAAAAAGAAAATTACAAGCCACTATCACTGATGAACATGGATGCAAGAATCCTCAACTATTAGCACACTGAATCCAACAATACATTAAAATAATCATACATCACGATCAAGTGGGATTTTTTCCAGTGATCATTCATCACCTGCAAATCAATCAATGTGATACATATTAACAAACTGAAGAATAAAAATCATATTATCAGTTCAATAGATGCAGAAAAATTTTTTGGCAAAATTCAACACCCATTTGCGATAAAAATTCTCCACAATGTTGGCATAGAGTGAACATAACTCTACATCATAAAGGCCATATATGACAAGTCTATAGCTAACATCGTACTCAATAGTGAAAAACTGGAAGGATTCCCTCTAAGATTAGGAAGAAGACAAAGATGTCCACTTTTACCACTTTCACTCCACATAGTATTGGAAGTCCTGGCCACAGCAATCAAACAAGAAAAAGAAATAAAAACATGCAAATTAGAAAGTAAGAAGTAAAACTGTCACTGTTTGCAGTTGACATTATTTTACATATAAAAAATCTTAAAGACCCCACCAAGAAAAACTTATAACAACTGAACAAACTCAGTAAAGTTTCAGGGTGCAAAATCAATATACAAAATTTGTTCCACTCTATACACCAACAGCAAACTATCAGAAAGAGAATTAAGAAAACAATCCCATTTATAATTGCATCAAAACATTAACCAATAATTTTAACAAAGGAGGTAAAAGACCTGTACACTAAAATTTATAAGACATTGATGAAAGGAATTGAAGAAGACAAAAATAAATGGAAAGCTATTCTGTGTTTATGGATTGGAAGAATTGGTATCATTAAAATAGCCATACTTCTCAAAGAAATCTGCAGATTCAACACAACCCCTATCAAAATTCCAATGTCCTTTTTCACAGAACTATTAAAAAACACTCCTAAAATTTGTATGAAACCACAAAAGACTCCGAATAGCCAAAGTAGTCTTGAGGCAGAACAAAGATGGAGGCATTATACTTCTTGATTTTATGACTTTACAAAGCTATAGTCATCAAACTGTATGGTATTGATATAAAAACAGATATATAGACCAATGGAATAAAATAGAGAGCCCAGAAAGAAACCCACGGATATATAGTCAATTAATTTATGAAAAAGGAGTGCAGATTGTGTAATGGGGAAAGGATAGTCTCTTTACTAAATGGTGTTGGTAAAACTGGACAGCCACATATGAAGAATAAAATTAGACTACTGTCTTACACCATACACAAAAGATCACTCTAAATTGATTAAGGACTTGAATATAAAACCTGAAACCATAAAAGTCCTAGAGAATACATGGGTGGTAAGCATCTTGACGTCAATCTTGGCAATGTTTTTTGGGGGATCTGACTCCAAAAGTAAAGGCAACAAAAGCAAAAGTAAATAGTAGGATTACATCAAACTAAAAAGTTTCTGCACAGGAAATAAAACCATCAACAAAATTAAAAGGCAGAATGGGAGAAAATATTTTTGCAATTAGATATCTGAGAAGAGGTTAATATCCAAAATATATTTTAAAATTTATACAATTCAAAAATGAAAAAACAATCCAATTTAAAAAGGGGCAGAGGAATAAACATATTTCTAAAGAAAACATACAGTTGGCCATCAGGCACATGAAAAGATGCTCGATGTCACTAATCATTAGGGAAATGCAAATCAATACCACAATGAAATATCAACTCACATTTGTCAGAATTGCCAGAAATAGTAAGTAATGGCAAGGACGTAGAGAAAGGGAATCCTTGTGCCCTGTTGGGGTGCAGCCATTATGGAAAACATTATGGAGTTTCTTCAAAAAGTTAAAAATAGAACTACCACATGATCCAGCAATTTCACTTCCGGGTATATATCTAAAGAAAACAAAAACACGAATTCAAAAGGATATGAGCACCCCTTTGTTCATTGCAATATTGTTTACAATAGTTAGGATATGGAAACAACCTAAGTGTCCATCAATTGATGTATGGATAAAGAAGATGTGGAAGACCCTGTGACAAGAAGGTATGTTCCCCATTTCAGGGAATGAAAGAAGAACTTGGAGCAAAGAAGGCATTGTTCAAGAAGAGGCTCTGGAAGGAGAGAATCCAGATTATGCAGGGTTTTATAGGCCAAATTAAGATTTTAGTTTTTCCCAAGAGTTATTGAAAGTCATTGAGAGAAGAACAATAGGATTAGAGTTGCATTAGAAAAATCACTGTGACTGTTGTGACTAGAGTGGATGGGCCCAAGAGAAATGTGTGCCCATGTGTAGCATGAGACATGTAGAAAAATGTTCATAGCAGTTTGCTGTTCTTAATGGCCCTAAAGTAGAAACAGACCAAATGTTCATCAAGAGTAGAACGAATAAGTAAATTGTCACTTACGTATACAATGGATTTCTATGTAAAATGGGAATGAACAGACTAAGACTGAACACTACTACATGGATGAACTTCAAGCACATAATGTTAGATAAAAGCCAGACACAGAAAGACACATACAGTTTCATTCTATTTGCATAAAATTAAAAGCAGGCAAGACTAATGTGTGGTGTTAGAAGTTAGGATAGTAGTTATACTACGAGTGGTGAAGGAGGGAATAGTTATTAGAAGGAGTATTAGGTGGGCTTCAGTGCTGGCAATGCCCTATTTGTTAGGTGGTGGTTAAACAGGTGTTGGATTTGTGACAATGTATTTCACCGTATATTCACACTTTGTGCAGTTTTCAGTATATGTACAATATCACACTGAAAAACATATTTAAACTTTTTAAAAGAATAGATTGAATTTTAAGAGTTATTGAATGGATACTATGAGATTGGTTGGGAAGCAATAGCAGTAATCCAAGTGAAAGAAATCATTTCTCCTTGAACCTTGCTAATGTGAAGATGGAAAGGAGACTTATTTGAGAGTTATTTTTTAGGCAGCAAAATGAACAGAATTTGGTGCTAAATTAGATAGGGACTGTGAGGAATGAGGAAGTAACAGGGAATATTCCTTGGAGCAACTGATTGAGGAAACAAAAGAAGCAGTCCTCTGTTTGTGAGAAGGGACAAGGGGTAGAACAAATAAGCTGTGAGAAAAGGAGAAGGAGGTAGGGTTGCATTTGTTCAGAGAGCAGAGAGTTGTGGAGAGTGAGAGAGTGAATGAACTAAAGAAATATGATAGGATTGCAGAGTGGTACTGAATCATCATAACTTTCTAGTGAACATTTTACTGTGAAGAGTGACTTGCTCCATCAACACTCAGCTGTTCCTGTCTAGGCATGAAAAGAACCAGTGATTAGGATCACACATGATTGGAGTTTTGTTGGATGGGTGTGATCAATATAGTTTTCAGGTAATATGATAAGTCAAAATAGATCAGTAAGAGGTTGGGGTACATTCCAACTTTCCATCCTCATTATAATGAAAGAGGATTTTCAATGAGCATCTATTCAGGTGTTCCCTGGGAATCTGGAAATTCACTTGAGAAGGTAACAGAGATGAGGGAAGCCAGTGTGATGAAGGTCATAGGTCTCCAGAATTACTATTCCTCTCCTCTCTAAACATACCTTCCATTGTCACTACAACCACAGTCACATATTACCGTTTTTCTTTCTTATCTTTCTCTTTATTTTTCTTTTTCTACAAGTCCCTTTCTCCTCCTCATGTCCTCTTCCCTTTAGGGGATTGTATGGAAGAAATAAAAGAAGTGGATCTGCCAAAATTGTCTTGGGACACTGGCAGACTTGGGACTGGAGAAAATAAATTGAGAGGAAGATTAGTGTTTTAACTTTTTGGACACATCAGTTTATACATAATTTTAGGCTTTAGTAACCAGTGGACCCATTGCAAAGACCCAATGCAAAGTCTATACAATTTAAGTGATATGCCAACTAGCATTTGGACACTAGGCAAAAGAAAGAATTTTTACCTTTTTTTGTGTGCCTATCTCCCTTTTTCTTCTGCTAATAGCTAATTTATTCATTCAGTTATTCAGTCGTTTATTCCACAAACATATTGAGTAACTACTGATGTATAGTAATATATCAGACACTAAGCTAGTTGTCTTCTAACAAGTCAGACCTGGGGGGGGTCTCTTAATCCAAAAGGACCACCCCTCTGTTCTAAATTAGCCCTGTCTTTTCCATGACTCAATCAAAACCAACCATTTCCTGAGGGATGCTGATTAGATTTTTATTTAGATAACTCATACCAGTATATGCATAAATGGTAATAACTATAAGCATATGCCAGGCTCTCTCCTGAGCACTCTATAAGTATGAATACATTCAATCTTCACAACATACTATGAGGTAAGTAGTATTATTATCTCTACTTTAAAAGTGAGAAACCCAAGGGATGGAGAGATTAAGTAACATGGTCATCAAGGAGGTGGCAGAGGCAGGACTCAACAAAACAGTCTTTCTCCAAAGTCTGTTTTCCTAATGTTACTGCTCAGGTTCAGCTGCTCACCACTTGAAAGCCAATACTCAAGAGATGAAAGGGAAAAGGAAAAAACTTTTTTTCAGGAGACCAGCAACCTGGGGAGAATGTGGATTCATGTCCAAAAACCAG